>NC_079190.1:512957112-513148648 GCF_029499605.1 Hyla sarda | reverse complement strand
TGGGGGGGGGTGTAATGTATGGGGGGGGGTGTAATGTATGGGGGGGGTATAATTGGTGTAATGTATGGGGGGGGGTGTAATGTATGGGGGGGTGTAATGTATGTATGGGGGGGTATTATTGGTGTAATGTATGTATGGGGGGGTATTATTGGTGTAATGTATGTATGGGGGGGTATTATTGGTGTAATGTATAGGGGGGTATAATTGGTGTAATGTATGGGGGGGTATAATTGGTGTAATGTATGGGGGGGTATAATTGGTGTAGTATGTATGGGGGGTATAATTGGTGTAATGTATGGGGGGGGTATAATTGGTGTAATGTAGGGGGTATAAATTGTAACAACTGTACAACAGATTTCTAAAGTGGTGAACCATTCTCTCTCTGTACAATGGCATCGCATCTGTCCGGCATTTCCCAGTCCTACAGCGCCATCTGTTTCCTTCCAGCACAGTTTCATCTATATGTGGTCAATGTGAGGAAGTGGTTATTCCTAGGTCAGCTGACTTCCTGTGACCTACAGGATGACATCATCACCTATCAGAGCCTTCCTGCTATCGCCTCCTCCCAGCTCTATCTGTATGCTGCTACTTTGATTTTTTTTTGTGTGGGTCAGACTGGTGATCACATGACCCAGTTACAGCAAGGAAATGCATGCATTCAGCTCTGTTGGATTAAAACCAATGGTGTTACAGGACAAGTTATTGTGCATGTGCATGTACATGATGAGATGAACAACTGACCACCCCCACTTTTTTTTTTTTGCATTGCTCTTCCCTTTCAGGACGTGGTGCTGGAGCTGGAGTTTGAGGGTGTGAAGGAGAAGTTCACGATGGTCCAAGTGTGGCCTGTGAGAACGGTCCGTCCGGTGACCGAGAAACTACCGGCGAATCACCCGCTGCTGACCGGCCAGAGAGTGCTGGATGCTCTGTTCCCGTGAGTACTTTAATGGGCACTTTCACTTAAAGGGGTATTCCAGGAAAATTATTTTTTCCTTTTATCAACTGGCTCCATAAAGTTAAACAGATTTGTAAATTACTTCTATTAAAAAAAAAATCTTAATCCTTCCAATAATTATCAGCTGCTGAAGTTAAGTAGTTGTTTTCTGTCTGGCAACAGTGCTCTCTGCTGACACCTCTGCTTGTCTCAGGAACTGCACAGAGTAGAAGAGGTTTGCTATGGGGATTTGCTTCTATACTGGGCAGTTCCCGAGACACGTGTCATCAGAGAGCACTTAGACAGAAAAGAACAACTCAACTTCAGAAGCTCATAAGTACTGAAAGGATTAAGATTTTATCAATAGAAGTAATTTACAAATCTGTTTAACTTTCTGGAGCCAGTTGATATATATAAAAAAGTTTTTTCCTGGAAAAAACAAAAAAAAACCTGTGTTGATTCTGAGCGATTGCAAAACTGCAACTCCCAGCATGCCCGGACAGCCTTCGGCTGGCCGGGCATGCTGGGAGTTGTAGTTTTGCAACAGCAGGAGGTACCCTGGTTGGGAAACCATTTTTTTGGCCTTTTCACAGTTGAGGGTTAAAGGGGTATTCCATGAAAAAACTGACAAACAGATTTGTAAATTACTTCTATGAAAAAAATCTTAATCCTTCCAGTACCTATCAGCTGCTGAAGTTGAGTTGTTCTTTCTGTCTGACAGCAGTGCTCTCTGTGGACACCTCTGTCTGTCTCAGGAACTGTCCAGAGCAGGATAGGTTTGCTATGGGGATTTGCTCCTTCTCTGGACAGTTCATGAAACAGACAGAGGTGTCAGCAGAGAGCACTGTGGTCAGACAGAAAAGAACAACTCAACTTCAGCAGCTGATAAGTACTGGAAGAATTAAGATTTTTGAACAGAAGTCATTTATAAATATGTTTAACTTTCTGGAGCCAGTTGATATGGAAACATTTTTTTATTTTTTTACTGGAATACCCCTTTTAAGTATATGTTTATCTTGGCACTCTTCACTGATACATTGTAACAAACGATCAGGATAGAAGAAAGAGGAGAAAGAGAGACGCACTACAGAGGCGTCAATGTCAACCCCATTGGGATTGTGATCATGTGATGTGTGATTCCCTCCCCAGGTGTGTACAGGGCGGCACTACTGCCATCCCGGGGGCTTTTGGTTGCGGTAAGACTGTGATCTCACAATCCTTGTCCAAGTACTCGAACAGTGATGTCATCATCTATGTCGGATGCGGAGAAAGAGGAAACGAGATGTCTGAAGTACTGAGGGACTTTCCTGAGGTGAGAGCCCTGCACACATTATATTACTTATCCTGTATTATACTCCAGAGCTGTACTCACTATTCTGCTGGTGAGGTCACTGTGTACATACATTACATTACTTATCCTGTACTGATCCTGAGTTATATCCTGTATTATACTCCAGAGCTGTACTCACTATTCTGCTGGTGAGGTCACTGTGTACATACATTACATTACTTATCCTGTACTGATCCTGAGTTATATCCTGTATTATACTCCAGAGCTGTACTCACTATTCTGCTGGTGAGGTCACTGTGTACATACATTACATTACTTATCCTGTACTGATCCTGAGTTATATCCTGTATTATACTCCAGAGCTGTACTCACTATTCTGCTGGTGAGGTCACTGTGTACATACATTACATTACTTATCCTGCACTGATCCTGAGTTATATCCTGTATTATACTCCAGAGCTGTACTCACTATTCTGCTGGTGAGGTCACTGTGTACATACATTACATTACTTATCCTGTACTGATCCTGAGTTATATCCTGTATTATACCCCAGAGCTGTACTCACTATTCTGCTGGTGAGGTCACTGTGTACATACATTACATTACTTATCCTGCACTGATCCTGAGTTATATCCTGTATTATACTCCAGAGCTGTACTCACTATTCTGCTGGTGAGGTCACTGTGTACATACATTACATTACTTATCCTGCACTGATCCTGAGTTATATCCTGTATTATACTCCAGAGCTGTACTCACTATTCTGCTGGTGAGATCACTGTGTACATACATTACATTACTTATCCTGTACTGATCCTGAGTTATATCCTGTATTATACTCCAGAACTGTACTCACTATTCTGCTGGTGAGGTCACTGTGTATATACATTACATTACTTATCCTGTACTGATCCTGAGTTATATTCTGTATTATACTCCAGAGCTGTACTCACTATTCTGCTGGTGGGGTCACTGTGTACATACATTACATTACTTATCCTGTACTGATCCTGAGTGTTATCCTGTATTATACTCCAGAGCTGCACTCACTATTCTGTTGGTGAGGTTACTGTGTACATACATTACATTACTTATCCTGTACTGATCCTGAGTTATATCCTGTATTATACTCCAGAGCTGTACTCACTATTCTGCTGGTGAGGTCACTGTGTACATACATTACTTATCCTGTACTGATCCTGAGTTATATCCTGTATTATACTCCAGAGCTGCACTCACTATTCTGCTGGTGAGGTCACTGTGTACATACATTACATTACTTATCCTGTACTGATCCTGAGTTATATCCTGTATTATACTCCAGAGCTGTACTCACTATTCTGCTGGTAGGGTCACTGTGTACTTACATTACATTACTTATCCTGTACTGATCCTGAGTTATATCCTGTATTATACTCCAGAGCTGTACTCACTATTCTGCTGGTGAGGTCACTGTGTACATACATTACATTACTTATCCTGTACTGATCCTGAGTTATATCCTGTATTATACTCCAGAGCTGTACTCACTATTCTGCTGGTGAGGTCACTGTGTACATACATTACATTACTTATCCTGTACTGATCCTGAGTTATATCCTGTATTATACTCCAGAGCTGTACTCACTATTCTGCTGGTGAGGTCACTGTGTACATACATTACATTACTTATCCTGTACTGATCCTGAGTTATATCCTGTATTATACTCCAGAGCTGTACTCACTATTCTGCTGGTGAGGTCACTGTGTACATACATTACTTATCCTGTACTGATCATGAGTTATATCCTGTATTATACTCCAGAGCTGCACTCACTATTCTGCTGGTGAGGTCACTGTGTACATACATTACATTACTTATCCTGTACTGATCCTGAGTTATATCCTGCATTATACTCCAGAGCTGTACTCACTATTCTGCTGGTGGGGTCACTGTGTACATACATTACATTACTTATCCTGTACTGATCCTGAGTTATATCCTGTATTATACTCCAGAGCTGTACTCACTATTCTGCTGGGGAGGTCACTGTGTACATACATTACTTATCCTGTACTGATCCTGAATTATATCCTGTATTATACTCCAGAGCTGCGCTCACTATTCTGCTGGTGGAGTCAGTCTTGGTGTCTCAGGTCAGCATAGTCTTATGGAGTCGTCCTCCGTTACCCTGTGCACTCGTTTTGACCTCACACCCGTTATGGCTCGGGCCGCACTCTCCCATATGTGCAGCTGTTTTTCTTGGCCCAGTCGGACATCTTTATTTTGGCGGTTTGTGGCTGCAGCGTTACATATTGGTTTTTTATTATATTTTACTATAACCTCCTCTGCTTTGTGTTCCAGCTGACTATGGAGGTGGACGGTAAAGTGGAAAGCATCATGAAGAGAACCTCCCTGGTCGCCAACACATCCAACATGCCTGTGGCCGCCAGAGAAGCCTCTATTTACACTGGTGAGGACATGGAAGCCCCCCGCTCTGTCGCCCCCCGCTGGTCATGTAGATATTGACTGTGTCCGCTTTGTCGCCTGCAGGAATCACACTTTCAGAATATTTCCGAGACATGGGCTACAACGTCAGTATGATGGCCGACTCCACCTCCCGATGGGCCGAGGCGCTCAGAGAAATCTCTGGACGTTTGGCAGAAATGCCTGCTGGTGAGTGTCTGTACCAGGAGGGGGCAGCGTAACAAGACTTAAACCTGTGGGATCATTGGCTTTCTCAGAGATCAGCGGTGCCAGATATGTCTGGCAGCTGCTGATCTCCTAGATTGATGAAAAGTTTCTCAAACTGCAATCTACCTATGCCTGTGGTTTCCAACCAGTGTGCCTCCAGCTGTTGTAAAACTACAACTACCAGCATGCTTGGAATTGTAGTTTTGCAACAGCTGGAGGCACACTGTTAGGGAAACCCTGTAATTGGTGCCTCTTATCCCTGATACCTGAACCCACCCTAAAAATCTCCAAACCATTGTGTCTGTAGTTCTTGCAAAGCTACAACTCCCAGCATGCTTGGACATCCGACGGCTGTCCGGGCAATGCTGGGAGTTGTAGCCTTGCAATAGCTGGAGGCACCCTGTTTGGGAAACTCTGATCTACACTGTAAACGGCGCCTCCTCTCCCTGATACCTAAACCCTCCTCTAAAAAAAATACTCCAGACCAGTGCGCCTCCAGCTGTTGCCGAACTACAACTGCCAGGATGCTTGGAGTTGTAGTTTTGCAACATCTGGAGGCACACCATTTGGGAAACTGTAATCTACGCTCTGAACATCGCCTCTTATCCCTGATACCTGAACCATCCTAAAAAACTCCAAACCAGTGTGTCTCTAGCTCTTGCAAAACTACAACTTCCAGCATGCCCGGACAGCTGACGGCTGTCCGGGCAATGCTGGGAGTTGTAGTCTTGCAACAGCTGGGGCACCCTGTTTGGGGAAACTCTGATCTACACTGTAAATGGCGCCGCCTCTCCCTAATACCTGAACCCTCCTAAAAAAATTAAAAAAACACAAAAAACTAAAAACCAGTGCGCCTCCAGCTGTTGCCAAACTAAAACTGCCAGGATGCTTGGAGTTGTAGTCTTGCAACAGCTGGGGCACCCTGTTTGGGGAAACTCTGATCTACACTGTAAATGGCGCCTCCTCTCCCGAATACCTGAACCCTCCTAAAAAAATTAAAAAAACACAAAAAACTAAAAACCAGTGCGCCTCCAGCTGTTGCCGAACTAAAACTGCCAGGATGCTTGGAGTTGTAGTTTTGCAACAGCTGGAGGCACACTGTTTGGGAAACTCCGATCTACGCTGTAAACGGCGCCTCCTATCCCTGATACCTGAACCCTCCTAAAAAAAACTCCAACCCGGTGTGCCTCCAGCTGTTGCAAAACTACACCTCTCAGCATGCCCGGACAGCCGTTGGCTGTCCGGGCATGCTGGGAGTTGTAGTTTTACAACAGCTGGAGGCACATTATTTGGGGAACCCTGAACTATGTACATGGTGTCCTCGATATCATCTTTTCCCTGCTTTCTTCCCATACAGACAGCGGTTACCCGGCCTACCTCGGCGCACGCTTGGCCTCTTTCTATGAGCGAGCCGGACGGGTGAAGTGTCTGGGAAACCCCGAGAGGGAAGGCAGCGTCAGCATTGTGGGGGCGTAAGTATGACGAGCGGTCAGCTGAGGAAGGGGAACATGTCGGCCATTATTGATAGGTGTCCAGTCTGCGGCCCTACAGCTGTTTGCTATCAAGGCATGCTGGGAGTTGTAGTTTTGCAACAGCTGGAGGGCCGCAGGTTGAACACCAGGGTCCTATAGCAAGTGTCCCCTCTGCTCAAAACATGAGCCCCATTGTCACAGTGAACAGTCTTAACCCCTTAATGACCAAGCCCATTTTCACCTTAAGGACCAGGCCAATTTTATTTTTGCGTCTTCGTTTTTTCCTCCTCTCCTTCTAAAATCCATAACTCCTTTATATTTCCATGTACCGACCAATATGAGGTTTTGTTTTTTGCATGACCAATTGCACTTTGTAATGAAACCTCTCATTTTACCATAAAATGTACGGCGAACCCCAAAACTTTTTTGGGAGGGGTTTGTTTTCACACAGTACAATTTATGGTAAAAATGACATATGTTCTTTATTCTGTGGGTCAATACGATTATAATGATCCCCATGGTTACATACTTTAAGATTTTTGTACCGCTTAAAAAAAACTAAAACTTTTTGTACAAAATCAGTAATCTAAAATCTAAAATTTTGACCACCTATAACTTTTTCATTTTTCCGTATATAGGGCGGTATGAGGGCTCATTTTTTCCGCCGTCATCTGTACTTTTTTTTTTAGATACCACATTTGCATATATAAAACTTTTAGATAATTTAATTTTTTTTTTTAAATAAAATGTGACAAAAAAGCAGCATTTTTGGACTTTTTTTATTTTTTACGTTTACGCCATTCACCGTACGGGATCATTAACATTCTATTTTGATAGTTCGGATATTTACGCACGCAGCGATACCAAATAGGTTTATAAAAAAAAAAAAAAAAAAAAAAAATGTATGCTTTTTGGGGGTAAAATAGAGAAAAACTGTCAATTTTCATTTTTATTGGGGGAGGGGATTTTTCACTTTTTTTTTACTTTTTATTTTTACATTTTTCACCTTTTTTTTTTTTTTTTTTTTTTACACTTTTTATGTTCCCGTAGGAGACTATCTATAGCAATCCATTGATTGCTAATACTGTGTAGTGTTATGTATAGGACACAGCACTGATCAGTATTATCGGTGATCTTCTGCTCTGTTCTGCTCGATCTCAGACCAGAGCAAAAGACCCGTGGAGACGGCCGGAGGCAGGTGAGGGGACCTCTGGCCGCCATGCTGGATGATCGGATCGCTGCGGCAGCGCTGCGGCAGCGCTGCGGCCCATCCAATCAAAGTACCGCAATGCCGCAGATGCCATGATCTGTATTAATCACGGCATCTGAGAGGTTAATGGCGGACATCTGCTCGATCGCAGATGTCAGCCATTACGGGCGGGTCCCGTTCCGATGCTCACGGTCATATACCGGACATAACTGTACGTCCTGGTGCGGGAAGTCTCGCCAAACCAGGACGTACATTTACGTCCATGGTCGTTAAAGGGGACTTCGGTGAAAAAAAACCTACTTATTTTGTTTTAAATCAACTGGTGCCAGAAACTTAATCAGATTTGTAAATTACTTCTATTTCAAAATCTTTATCCTTCCAGTACTTATCAGCTGCTGTATACTACACAGGAAGTTATTTTCTTTTTTAATTTCTTTCCAGTTTGACCACAGTGCTCTCTGCTGACACCTCTGTCCATGTCAGGAACTGTCCGGAGCAGGATAGGTTTGCTATGTGGATTTGCTCCTTCTCTGGACAGTTCCTGACATGGCAGAGAGCACTGTGGTCAGACAGAAAAGAAATTCAAAAAGAAAAGAACTTCCTCTGTAGTATACAGCAGCTGATAAGTACTGGAAGAATTAAGATTTTTTAAATAGAAGTAATTTTCAAATTTGTTTAACTTTCTAGCACCAATTGATTAAAAAATATTTTTTTTTCCAGTGGAGTACCCCTTTAACCCCTTAACGACGCAGGACGTATATTTACGTCCTGCGCCGGCTCCCGCGATATGAAGCGGGATCGCGCCGCGATCCCGCATCATATCGCGTGGGTCCCGGCGCTAATCAACGGCCGGGACCCGCGGCTAATACCACACATCGCCGATCGCGGCGATGTGCGGTATTAACCCTTTAGAAGCGGCGGTCAAAGCTGACCGCCGCTTCTAAAGTGAAACTGAAAGTATCCCGGCTGCTCAGTCGGGCTGTTCGGGACCGCTGCGGTGAAATCGCGGCGTCCCGAACAGCTGATCGGACACCGGGAGGGCTCTTACCTGCCTCCTCGGTGTCCGATCGACGAATGACTGCTCCATGCCTGAGATCCAGGCAGGAGCAGTCAAGCGCCGATAATGCTGATCACAGGCGTGTTAAGACATGCCTGTGATCAGGATGAGAGATCAGTGTGTGCAGTGTTATAGGTCCCTATGGGATAACAATGATCAGTATAAGAGATCAGTGTGTGCAGTGTTATAGGTCCCTATGGGATAATAATGATCAGTATAAGAGATCAGTGTGTGCAGTGTTATAGGTCCCTATGGGATAACAATGATTAGTATAAGAGATCAGTGTGTGCAGTGTTATAGGTCCCTATGGGAGCTATAACACTGCAAAAAAAAAGTTAAAAAAAAGTGTTAATAAAGGTCATTTAACCCCTTCCCTAATAAAAGTTTGAATCACCCCCCTTTTCCCATAATAAAAATAAAACAGTGTAAAAAAAAAAAAAATAAACATATGTGGTATCGCCGCGTGCGTAAATGTCCGAACTATAAAAATATATCATTAATTAAGCCGTACGGTCAATGGCGTACGCGCAAAAAAATTCCAAAGTCCAAAAAAGCGTATTTTGGTAACTTTTTATAACATTAAAAAATGAATAAAAAGTGATAAAAAAGTCAGATCAAAACAAAAATCATACCAATAAAAACTTCAGATCACGGCGCAAAAAATGAGTCCTCATACCGCCCCGTACGTGGAAAAATAAAAAAGTTATAGGGGTCAGAAGATGACATTTTTAAACGTATAAATTTTCCTGCATGTAGATTTTTTCCAGAAGTGCGACAAAATCAAACCTTTATAAGTAGGGGATCATTTTAACCGTATGGACCTACAGAATAATGATAAGGTGTAATTTTTACCGAAATATGCACTGCGTAGAAACGGAAGCCCCCAAAAGTTACAAAATGGCGTTTTTTTTTTCAATTTTGTCGCACAATGATTTTTTTTTTCCGTTTCGCCGTGCATTTTTGGGTAAAATGACTAATGTCACTGCAAAGTAGAATTGGCGACGCAAAAAATAAGCCATAATATGGATTTTTAGGTGGAAAATTGAAAGGGTTATGATTTTTTAAAGGTAAGGAGGAAAAAACGAAAGTGCAAAAACGGAAAAACCCTGAGTCCTTAAGGGGTTAAAGACTAATTCTGTATACTAAGACTGTATACCTTTATAACATTTACCCCACCAATCAGAAATGTTGCATTTCCCATGGGTCTTATGTTTTCTTGATGGGTCGGGCCTCTTCGATAGGATCCAGGTTTCCTGATTGGTCGGTGTTTCCAGTTTCCATTTACGAGACAGTTTTGCCATATTTTATGAATATCTTTAGTCGGATCACCCCATTAACCTCTTAATAGCCGCCAAAATGTCTTTTTACGGCATGTAGAGGGTTAAACTACTGGGATCCGGCTGATGTTGCAGACAGGTGCCGGCTGCTATATACAGCCGACACCCACCGCGTGCTCTATATTTATATAGTATTTGCAGTAGAAGGAGGGAGAGACCGCACCACTATATCACGGAAAATCCTGCAGTGAGGTCACTGGTAGGAACGGTGGCAGCAGTACATGGATGCTGTCCGGGCATGCTGGGAGTTGTAGTTTTGCTACAGCTGGGGGTACTTTGGTTGGGATCAAATAATACTAATAATTTTTTTTTTAAATGGCGGCTCATAGAAGGCGAGGTGTTACTCTCAAGTGAAGGTATAAAAAAATAAAAATAATTATATATTGGTATGGGTAAATTTTTAAACAAGTTAGGAAGCCAATGCCACATAATAGACTTAAAGGGGTACTCCACTGGAAAAATATTTTCTTTTAAGTCAATTGGTGCCAGAAAGTTAAACAGATCTGTAAATGACTTCTATTAAAAAATCATAATCCTTCCAGTACTAATCAGCTGAAGTTCTTTTCTTTTTGAATTTCCTTTCTGTCTGACCACAGTGCTCTCTGCTGACTCCTCTGTCCATGTCAGGAATTGTCCGGAGCAGGATAGATTTGCTATGGGGATTTCCTTCTACTCTGGACAGTCCCTGACATGGACAGAGGTGTCAGCAGAGAGCACTGTGGTCAGACAGAAAGGAAATTAAAAAAGAAAAGAACTTCCTGTGGAGCATACAGCAGCTGATAAGTACTGGAAGGATTAAGATTTTTTTAATAGAAGTAATTTACAAATCTGTTTAACTTTCTGGCACAAGTTGATTGAAAAAAAAAAAAAGTTTTCCAGCAGCGTACCCCTTTAATATTCTGCAGCGGCCGGGATCTTAAGAGTTAAGTGCGGTCGATCTGGTAGTCTGCGCCAGATCACACATGGTGAATTTGAGGTTCTGCCAATGTTCTCTCTCCGGCGGCCAAAAGAAACTGAACTACGCCAGAGTCAGAGGTGCGAAAAAACCCGTCCGCCCCCGGCCCCCTCCATCACGCTCCCCTATGTTGGCGCCTTTCATTGCCGACTATGGGATATAGAGTATTATAAGCCATTTTATTAAATCCTCAAACCCCCAAACACAGACATTCCAGTGGATGACGAGGCTTTAGCTTATATCACAAATGCACCATAACTCACAAGTGACCATCACGGGGTTGTATGAGATCAAAAGTGTCTGATTTTTTTAAAATATTTTTATGTTAAAAAAAAAAAGAAAAAAAAGAGATCCACACATCCATACACTGGTATTGCAGCTCAGCCCCATTTGTTTACATTTTGCAGTACAGATCACGGCATCTACGACAGTGCGGTACTTTGGATGATCGGATCGCCCCACAGCGCTGCCGCGACGATCCGATCATCCAGCATGGCGGCCGGAGGTCTCCTCACCTGCCTCCGCTGCCTTCCACAGGTCTTCAGCTCTGGTCTGCGATCGAGCTGAACACTGAACAGTATTAGCAATCGCTATAAATAGTCCCCTATGGGCGAAGTGTAAAAATAAAAGTAAAAAATATGTGAAAAACACTTTCCCCTAATAAAAATGTAAATTGTACCATTTTCCCTTTTACCCCCAAAAAGTGTAAAAAAAATAAAAATAAAATATTTTATATACATATTTGGTATCGCCGCGTGAGTAAATATCCGAACTATTAAAATAAAATGTTAATGATCCCGTACGGTGAACGGCGTGAATGTAAAAACAAAAAAGTCCAAAATAGCTGCTTTTTATAACATTTTATTCCCCCCAAAAAATTAATAAAAAAATTTATTAAAAGTTTTATATAAACAAATATGGTATCAATAAAAAGTACAGATCACGCCGCAAAAAATGAGCCCTCATACCGCCGCTTATACGGAAAAATGAAAAGGTTATAGGTCTTCAAAATAGGGGGATTTTAAACGTACTAATTTGGTTAAACAGTTTGCGATTTTTTTTTTTTTTTTTTTTAAGCACAACAGTAATAGAAAAGTATATTATCATGGGGATCATTTTAATCGTATAGACCCAAAGAATAAAGAATACATGTCATTTTTACCTTCCAAAATTTGCTAAATTGCGGTTTTCTTTTAAATTTCCCCACACAAATAGCATTTTTTTGGTTGCACCGTACATTTTATGGTAAAGTGAGTGATGGCATTACAATGGACAACTGGTCGCGCAAAAAACAAGCCCTCATACTGATCTGTGGGTGAAAATATAAAAGTTATGATTTTTTGAAGGCGAGGAGGAAAAAACGAAAACTTAAAAATAAAATTGTCCTTAAGGCCCAAATGGGCTGAGTCCTTAAGGGATTAAAAAGTTAGATTTTTTTTTTAAAGTAGTATAATAGTAAAGCATGTAAACATAGGTTTCATTTTAATCGTATCATTTAATTGTTTGACAGAATAAAGAAAACATATCAGTTATTACCGTAAAGTGCGTTTCATAATAACAAACCCTCCAAAAGTTGCAATATTGTGTTTTTTCTTTTCAATTTCCCCCCCAGAATAATATTTTTCCGGTTGCGCCGTACATTTTATGGTAAAATAAAAGGTGTCATTATAAAGTAAAATTGGTCATGCAAAAAATAAGCCTCATATGGGTATATAGGTGGAAGAATAAAAAAGTTACGGTTTTTAGAGGGGAAGAAGTTAAAAATGAAAACGCAAAAAGGAAACTGGCCAGGTCCTAAGGGACTATTACATATAATCTTTCGATTGCAAACACTGAACAATGCTGGTCTATAGAACAGCATTGATCAGTATTAGAGATGAGCGAACTTACAGTAAATTCGATTCGTCACGAACTTCTCTGCTCGGCAGTTGATGACTTTTCCTGCATAAATTAGTTCAGCTTTCAGGTGCTCCGGTGGGCTGGAAAAGGTGGATACATTCCTAGGAAAGAGTCTCCTAGGACTGTATCCACCTTTTCCAGCCCATCGGAGCACCTGAAAGCTGAACTAATTTATGCAGGAAAAGTCATCAACTGCCGAGCAGAGAAGTTCGTGACGAATCGAATTTACTGTAAGTTCACTCATCTCTAATCAGTATTATCGGTGCTCCATTACTACAGGCTGCTCAGCCAGACTAGAATAGCAGAGCGGCGATCATAGGGCGTGGAGGCAGGTGAGTGCTGTCTATATTATCAGTGCTCCCATCTGACATCACGTAGGCAGGAAAGAACCCTCTGGATGGCATCTTAGCTGTTCGAGACTTCTGCTGTGAGTTGGCAGGGTCCCAATCAGCTGAGACAAAGAACCAGGAACTATATTTTACCACTTTTAGACACTGCGATCAACTTCGATTGACAGCCGAGCCTGACTTTCAGTGTATTCGGAGGTTCGGCAGCCTGAGAGTTTTGGGCATTATAACATTTGAGTTATTTCTGTCTTTAATACATTACACTATAAATAGATATACCGGTAGGTGGTGGAGACATAGGAAACCTATTCATGTCCTGCTTTTTTGTGTGTTTCAATTCTAGTGTGTCGCCACCTGGTGGAGACTTCTCAGATCCTGTCACCTCTGCCACCCTGGGTATTGTACAGGTAATGTATATTTCTCATTCTTGCATGCTTCCTCAGCTGACTCGGCACACACAACAGAATCTCCTGGGTATGTCTATGGGATGCAGCAGTGCTGTGTGCACATAGTCCAGTGTATTCCTATGAGGTGCAGCAGTGCTGCGTGCATATAGTCCAGTGTATTCCTATGAGGTGCAGCAGTGTTGCGTGCACATAGTCCAGTGTATTCCTATGAGATGCAGCAGTGATATGTGCACATAGTTCAGTGTATTCCTATGAGATGCAGCAGTGCTGTGTGCACATAGTCCAGTGTATTCCTATGAGATGTAGCAGTGCTGTGTGCACATAGTCCAGTGTATTCCTATGAGATGCAGCAGTGATATGTGCACATAGTCCAGTGTATTCCTATGAGATGCAGCAGTGATATATGCACATAGTCCAGTGTATTCCTATGAGGTGCAGCAGTGCAGTGCGCACATAATCCAGTGTATTCCTATGAGATGCAGCAGTGCTGTGTGCACATAGTCCAGTGTATTCCTATGAGATGCAGCAGTGATATGTGCACATAGTCCAGTGTATTCCTATGAGATGCAGCAGTGATATGTGCACATAGTCCAGTGTATTCCTATGAGAGTGCAGCAGTACTGTGTGCACATAGTCCAGTGTATTCCTATGAGATGCAGCAGTGCTGTGTGCACATAGTCCAGTGTATTCCTATGAGATGTAGCAGTGCTGTGTGCACATAGTCCAGTGTATTCCTATGAGATGCAGTAGTGCTGTGTATTCCTATGAGATGCAGCAGTACTGTGTGCACAGAGTCCAGTGTATTCCTATGAGATGCAGCAGTGCTGTGTGCACAGTCCAGTGTATTCCTATAAGATGCAGCAGTACTGTGTGCAAATAGTCCAGTGTATTCCTATGAGATGCAGCAGTGCTGTGTGCACATAGTCCAGTGTATTCCTATGAGATGCAGCAGTGCTGTGTGCACATAGTCCAGTGTATTCCTATGAGATGCAGCAGTGCTGTGTGCACATAGTCCAGTGTATTCCTATGAGATGCAGCAGTGCTGTGTGCACATAGTCCAGTGTATTCCTATGAGATGCAGTAGTGCTGTGTGCACATAGTCCAGTTTATTCCTATATGCCATAATTGACCAGCGTGTGCCTGATCCCTCCTTCCTGTGTGTGCAGGTCTTCTGGGGTTTGGATAAGAAGTTAGCTCAGAGGAAGCACTTCCCCTCTGTGAACTGGCTGATCAGCTACAGTAAGTACTCCAGGGCGCTGGACGAGTACTATGACAAACACTTCCCCGAGTTTGTGCCTCTCAGGACCAAAGCCAGGGAAATTCTGCAGGAAGAGGAGGACCTGGCTGAGATTGTCCAGCTGGTCGGGAAGGTAAGATGGACCCGAATCACTCATTTATCTACATGTGTGTGCTTGGTCTATTACAGACCTGATCACGGATGACAGATCAGACATGATCACGGATGACAGATCAGACATGATCACGGATGACAGATCAGACATGATCACGGATGACAGATCAGACATGATCACGGATGACAGATCAGACATGATCACGGATGACAGATCAGACATGATCACGGATGACAGATCAGACATGATCACGGATGACAGATCAGACATGATCACGGATGACAGATCAGACATGATCACGGATGACAGATCAGACATGATCACGGATGACAGATCAGACATGATCACGGATGACAGATCAGACATGATCACGGATGACAGATCAGACATGATCACGGATGACAGATCAGACATGATCACGGATGACAGATCAGACATGATCACGGATGACAGATCAGACATGATCACGGATGACAGATCAGACATGATCACGGATGACAGATCAGACATGATCACGGATGACACATCAGACATGATCACGGATGACACATCAGACATGATCACGGATGACACATCAGACATGATCACGGATGACACATCAGACATGATCACGGATGACAGATCAGACATGATCACGGATGACAGATCAGACATGATCACGGATGACAGATCAGACATGATCACGGATGACGGATCAGACATGATCACGGATGACGGATCAGACTTGATCACGGATGACGGATCAGACTTGATCACGGATGACGGATCAGACATGATCACGGATGACGGATCAGACTTGATCACGGATGACAGATCAGACTTGATCACGGATGACAGATCAGACATGATCACGGATGACAGATCAGACATGATCACGGATGACAGATCAGACATGATCACGGATGACAGATCACCTTCTACCATTCACCGCCCTCTGCTGCTTCATTTCAGGCTTCATTGGCAGAAACCGATAAGATCACTCTTGAGGTGGCCAAACTGTTAAAGGACGATTTCCTGCAGCAGAACGGCTACACCCCATATGACAGGTGAGAGGATGTCCGCCACCGCATATAACGCCCATCATACTGTACGTACCATACATATTGAGGTCTCTGCTGTCTACAGGGGTCTGGTTTACATGCACAATGTAATTGTTATGCAGGCGTGATGTGCATTCCATACAGCAAGGGTTGGAATACACATCACGCCTGCATAACAATTACATGTGCATGTAAACCAGACCCTGTAGACAGCAGAGACCTCAATATGGAAGTTGTTCCCAACATTTGGACTGAAGGGGTGGAAGTTGTCCCCAGCATTAGCACTGGAGAGTCACAAGTTGTCCCTGGCATTAGGACTGGAAGGTCAGACGTTGTCCCTGGCATTAGGACTGGAGGGGTGGAAGTTGTCCCCAGCATTTGGACTGGAGGGGTGGAAGTTGTCCCCAGCATTTGGACTGTAGGAGTGGAAGTTGTCCCCGGCATTAGGGCTGGAGGGTCAGAAGTTGTCCCCAGCATTAGGACTGGAGGGGTGGAAGTTGTCCCCAGCATTAGGACTGGAGGGGTGGAAGTTGTCCCCGGCATTAGGACTGGAGGGGTGGAAGTTGTCCCCGGCATTAGGACTGGAGGGGTGGAAGTTGTCCCCGGCATTAGGGCTGGAGGGGTGGAAGTTGTCCCCGGCATTAGGGCTGGAGGGTCAGAAGTTGTCCCCAGCGTTAGGGCTGGATGATTGGAAGTTGTCACCGCCATTAGAGCTGGAGGTTCGAAAGTTGTCCCCAGCATTAGGCCTGGAGGGTTGGATGTTGTCTCCCGCATTTGTGCTGGAGGGTCAGAAGTTGTCCCCGGCTTAAAGGAGATATGCAGTATAAAAAAAAAAATTAGATATGAGGTCCGGTTCCTCTGGTGCTGAAGGTCTTCTGGCTTCTTTTGGCTCAGAACGTCACGGAGCCGTCAGCGTATCCACCGGCCGCAGCGATGTCCCACCTCAGCTGATGATAGGCTGAGCGCACTGGCAGAACCCGGGCAGAGCTCCTTACATGACAGTTCACTGAGCCTATTACATGGCTGATGATACGCTGACGGCTCTGTGACGTTCTGAGCCTAAAGAAGCCAGAAGACCTTCAGCACCAGAGGAACCGGACCCGATATCTCCGCAACGGGGGAACATGGGAAGGGGAGTTAAAGTTTTATTTTTTTTTGGAGCCCGGGCACAGGGGAAGAACATTTTTCATTGTGCATATCTCCTTTAAGGTGTGGAGGGTCGGGAGTTGTCCTTTACGTTAGTGCTGTTGTTTCTGTTGCGGTCCCATTATTAACTTGTTCTCGTTCCTTTTTGTGCAGATTCCCTCCGATCTGATAATCGTTGCTATGTTTCCTTTTTCAGGTTCTGTCCTTTCTACAAGACGGTCGGCATACTCTACAACATGATCGCCTTCTACGACATGTCCCGCCGCGCCGTGGAGACCACGGCACAGAGTGACAACAAGATCACGTGGGCTATCATTAGGGAAAACATGGGAGAGATCCTGTACAGACTGACCTCCATGAAATTCAAGGTGAGAGTGATGCATGCTGGGTGATGAAGGGTTAGTTGGAGGAGGCTGTGGGGAGACCTGGATAAGACCTTGATGATTTCCCTGCTCCCAGGCGGCCTCACTTCTGTGCTGGTAGTCACAAGATCAGCAGCGCCATTTACTGTGAATGATTCCTTTTGTCCTGCGCAGCCTGTTATTACTGACGGGATGTAGCCTCCACCTCCTGCGCATGGCGCAAGGCTCCACCACGCTTCACCGATCTCTCCGCTCACGTTCTTTGTTTTTTCCCAGGACCCGGTGAAAGAAGGAGAAGCCAAGATTAAGGGCGACTATGCTCAGCTGCTGGAAGACATGCAGAACGCCTTCCGTAGTCTAGAAGACTAAGAGCCATAGAGGGCCGACCACCTGTCCACCACCCATCATCTCAGACCTCCAGCTGCTGCATCAAGACTGGGGCTCCCGTATATCTACTCTAGACACCAGACCACCCTCCCATGTGTAGTAGCCCCCTCTGCCCTCCTTCCTTCTCAGATAGCGTCCATTCCAGTGTGTAATTGGTGGTGTGTGTGTAGCTTTCATCCCATTGGTGCATTCTTATGGGAAAGTCTATGGAGCTGGGGGGGGGGGGGAGGAGGAGGGAGATGCTGCAACCTGGCAGCTAAGTTTTTTCTGTTAATCTACTTTCCACCGCTGCCGCATCCGGTGCCACTCCAGCTGTGCAGAAGTACAACTCCCAGCATGCTAGCAAGACTTCTGCTTTCGGAGCCTGCTAAGACTTTCGCAACAGCCAGAAAAGCCACCAGGTTTCACTCCAAAGCTCTGCACATTCCAAATGTCGTCAAAGGATTAGGTTTACCTAGCTGGGACTTGTAGTTCTTAAATAGGTATCCCCATTTGCACAGTAATCTGAGCCAGATTGCATGATCCCCCGGCCACATCTTGTGTCTTACCTCTTAATTCCAGATGTCGTCATACGTTCTTCTAGAACAGTGTTTTCACACCAGCCTTCGGCTGTCCGGGCATGCTAGGAGTTGTAGTTTTGCAACAGCTGGAGGCACCCTGGTTGGTAAACACTGGTCTTAGAATGTGAGCAACAGCGCCACCCCTGTCCACAGGTTGTGTTTGGTATTACAACCAAATCCAAGCTGTAAAGCAAAGCTCCACCTTCCAGAACCACTATCTAGACCAGTGTTTCCCAACCAGTGTGGCTCCAGCTGTTGCAAAACTACAACTCCCAGCATGCTTCAACAGCCTTCGGCTGTCTGGGAATGTAGGGAGTTGTAGTTTTGCAACAGCTGGAGGTGCCCTCTTTGGGAAACACTGGTCTAGAGTCTGAGAAACAGCGCCACCCATGTACTCAGGTTGTGTGCGGTATTACAATTTGGCTTCATTCACTTCAGTGGAACTGCAGTACCAAACACAACCTGAGGACAGGGGCTGGTGCTGTTTTTGTAAGATATCCCCTGTGTTTTGTAAGATATAGCCCTTTAAGCAATTCCTTAATATTTTTTCACTGTGGCTCTGAAGCAATGTTTCCCAACCAGTGTGCCTCCAGCTGTTGCAATACTCCAACTCCCAGCATGCCCGGACAGCCGTCAGCGGTCTGAGCTTGCTGGGAGTTGTAGTTTTGCAACAGCTGGAGGCCCACTGGTTGGGAGAACACTGCCATAAGCAATCAAGCAGGGGGGGGGGGAGAAATTGCAGTAGAATTATTAAGCAAGATTTCCATTCACAGACAGCCAGCAGAGATGTTGAAAACTGTAAGAACTGAAACATATTTAGAAAATTGCAGAACTTTTTTTTTGTTATTTAATTGGCAAAGAGGCAAAATGACGCATGTAGGGTGAGGACCTTAATCAGCTGATCAGCTCATATGAGCTCTACAGCGCCGTACATTCAATATTGGCCGTACCCGGTATTGCAGCTGAACCCATTGAAGTGAATGGAAGAGTTTCAGTTCCTGTCTGCGAATGGGAACCCACAAAGACAGTAGCCGCCCCACCCTCCTTTTTTTAATGCTCTAAATATTGTATACAGACATCGATACACGATACAATACCGTAGACTGTGTTATTATTCAGTTCTATCTAGGCCCTGTATGCAGTCAGCTCTTTAGCTCCCCCTAGTGTTGGCTGCAGGCAGCATTCTATCATGTGTCAACGTCTTGTTCAAACTATTTGGGACAGAGTCCGGGCCATTATATAAGCCACGTTATTAAATCTGCACTGAATTTTTTTAAGCTAAAAAACGCTAAAAGATGGCGATGGCGATATACTTTAAGGTCGCGGCCATATACGGCTTAACTAAAGCTAGAACCCCGATTTTGTATTTTTTTTTTTTACCCCGTGATTGAGTTGATGCAGTGGTCTCCATACTGCGGGCCTCCAGCTGTTGCAAAACTACAACTCCCAGCATGCCCGGACAGCCGTTGGCTGTCCGGGCATGCTGGGAGTTGTAGTTTTGCAACAGCTGGAGGTCCACGGTTTGGAGACCACTGTTATACAGAATATGGTACTGACAACCTATAGGGAAATTTGAACAAGTTGTCACGTGGCTGCTGACACGCTGAGGATCGTGGCCCAGTATATCTGCCCCCTCCACCTCTTCTCCTAAACCCCCCCCCCCCCCATACCTGGAGTAAATGCTGGTGAATTGTATGTGACGCCGCCCCCTATGTGTCCGCTCATTTGTCGTGTTCCCTCATCGCTCTTTGTCGTATAATCTGTCCTCGCCCCCTCCGCACAGATGCCTTTCTGCCCTATCTGCCCCAAAGGGTGGGGGGGAGGGGGGGGGGTGACTACCCCTTGATGCAAGATATGTAAAGATGATAGAGATGTGTATTTATTGTACTGTCGGCGGTCTCCTGCGGGGGGCGCCGCCGTGAGCAGCTCCTGGATCCTATTATTTTTCGTTGTTCTTGTTGTACGTGTTTTTTGCGCTTTTGTTCACTGTATTATTCGTTCCGTTTTCATTTTTCTTTTTTCCTTACAAAGAAGTTAAAAAAAAAGAGATTTAAAGACACAGTAACGCACTCGATGACTACGAACGATGACTTGAAATTTGTGTAAAGTTGTTTAAATTCTTAAGATTAAAATATAAATTTAAATGTAAAAAAAAAAAAAAAAAACTAAAAAATATGGAATTTTTATTGTTATGTGGGAAGTGGAAATTCCCAGCAGTACAGAGTATTTCAGGAGAGGAGTGTGCTGATCATGTGGGGGAGGTCACAGGGTGAGAGTTAGATAGTGGAGGAGCAGGGTCCACAGCAGTACAGAGTATTTCAGGAGAGGAGTGTGCTGATCATGTGGAGGGCACAGGGTGAGAGTTATATAGTGGAGGAGCAGGGTCCACAGCAGTACAGAGTATACAGGAGAGGAGTGTGCTGATCATGTTGAGGTCACAGGGTGAGAGTTATATAGTGGAGGAGCAGGGTCCACAGCAGTACAGAGTATTTCAGGAGAGGAGTGTACTGATCATGTGGAGGTCACAGGGTGAGAGTTATATAGTGGAGGAGCAGGGTCCACAGCAGTACAGAGTATACAGGAGAGGAGTGTGCTGATCATGTTGAGGTCACAGGGTGAGAGTTATATAGTGGAGGAGCAGGGTCCACAGCAGTACAGAGTATTTCAGGAGAGGAGTGTACTGATCATGTGGAGGTCACAGGGTGAGAGTTATATAGTGGAGGAGCAGGGTCCACAGCAGTACAGAGTATACAGGAGAGGAGTGTGCTGATCATGTGGAGGTCACAGGGTGAGAGTTATATAGTGGAGAAGCAGAGTCCACAGCAGTACAGAGTATACAGGAGAGGAGTGTGCTGATCATGTGGAGGTCACAGGGTGAGAGTTATATAGTGGAGGAGCAGGGTCCACAGCAGTACAGAGTATTTCAGGAGAGGAGTGTACTGATCATGTGGAGGTCACTGGGTGAGAGTTATATAGTGGAGGAGCAGGGTCCACAGCAGTACAGAGTATACAGGAGAGGAGTGTGCTGATCATGTGGAGGTCACAAGGTGAGAGTTAAATAGTGGAGGAGCAGGGTCCACAGCAGTACAGAGTATACAGGAGAGGAGTGTGCTGATCATGTGGGGGTCACAGGGGGAGAGTTATATAGTGGAGGAGCAGAATCCACAGCAGTATAGAGTATACAGGAGAGGAGTGTACTGGTCTTGTGGAGGTCACAAATTATATACTGGAAGGATAAAGGCCATTACAGCAGTACAGAGTATTTCAGGAGAGCAGTAAACTGGTATTGGCTTAGTTTAGTGTTTCCAAACCAGGGCACCATTATGGTTGGGAAACACTCTTAATTATCGTCTTCCTTTGCGCTGGAGGTTTCTTCACGTTTTCCTTGTTTTACGCTTTTCCTGATTTTCCGATCTTCTCTCGGCTCCTCGTGTGATGGAGACGACTGGATTTTCCATCAGTTTTCTTGGTAGACGATGAGAAACCTGATCCGGTGTGATCTTCATAAGAGCGTGGACTCCATCCAGATCGCATCCTGCGCCCGACCCTGGAGATGATGTCACATGTGCGAGATTTACCGCTGACCGCGTATCGTGGAATAAGCTGAGGTGTTTGGAATGAACCCGAGGCTCCGGAGATCCAAACACTTTTATTTCCAACTCAAACAGCCTGCAGCTGCTGCAGAACCTCATAATACACACCTCAGGTGCTGCAGAAACACATAATATATACCGCAGCTGTTGCAGAGCTTCATAATACCTCAGCTGCTGCAGAAACTCAATACACCCTGCAGCTGTTGCAGAACCTCATATTACACACCTCAGCTGCTGCAGAAACTCAACACACTGAAGCTGCTGCAGAACCTCATAATACATACCTCAGCTGCTGTAGAATCTTATAATATACACCGTAGCAGCTGAAGAACATCATAATACACACATCAGCTACTGCAAAACCTCATAATACACACCTCAGCTGCTTCAGAAACCCATACACACCGCAGCTCCTGCAGAACCTCATAATACACACCTCAGCTGCTGCATAACCTCATAATAGTAAAGTCAGCTGCTGCAGAACCTCATAATACACACCTCAGCTGCTGCAAAACTTCATATTACATGCCTGAGCTGCTGCAGAAACTCATTATACACCGCAGCTGCTGCAGAACCTCATATTACACACCTCAGCTGCTGCAGAACCGCATAATACACACTTCAGCTGCTGCAGAACCTCATATTATACACTGCAGCTGCTGCAGAACCTCATATTACACCCCTCAGCTGCTGCAGAAACTCAATACACTGCAGCTGCTGCAGAACCTCATAATACACCCCTCAGCTGCTGCAGAAATTTAAATACACTGCAGCAGCTGCAGAACCTCATAATGCACACCTCAGCTGCTGCAGAAACTTAAATACACTGCAGCTGCTGCAGAACCTCATAATACACACATCAGCTGCTGCAAAACCTCATAATACACACCTCAGCTGCTGCTGCAGAAACCCATACACACCGCAGCTGCTGCAGAACCTCATAATACACACCTCAGCTGCTGCAGAACCTCATAATACACACTGCAGCTGCCGCAGAACCTCATACTACACACCTCAGCTGCTGCAAAACTTCATATTACACGCCTCAGCTGCTGCAGAAACTCATTATACACCGCAGCTGCTGCAGAACCTCATATTACACACCTCAGCTGCTGCAGAAACTCATACTATACACCGTAGCAGCTGCTGCAGAACCGCATAATACACACCTCAGCTGCTGCAGAAACTCATATTATACACTGCAGCTGCTGCAGAACCTCATATTACACCCCTCAGCTGCTGCAGAAACTCAATACACTGCAGCTGCTGCAGAACCTCATAATACACACCTCAGCTGCTGCAGAAATTTAAATACACTGCAGCAGCTGCAGAACCTCATAATGCACACCTCAGCTGCTGCAGAAACTTAAATACACTGCAGCTGCTGCAGAACCTCATAATACACACATCAGCTGCTGCAAAACCTCATAATACACACCTCAGCTGCTGCTGCAGAAACCCATACACACCGCAGCTGCTGCAGAACCTCATAATACACACCTCAGCTGCTGCAGAACCTCATAATACACACTGCAGCTGCCGCAGAACCTCATGCTACACACCTCAGCTGCTGCAAAACTTCATATTACACGCCTCAGCTGCTGCAGAAACTCATTATACACCGCAGCTGCTGCAGAACCTCATATTACACACCTCAGCTGCTGCAGAAACTCATACTATACACCGTAGCAGCTGCTGCAGAACCGCATAATACACACCTCAGCTGCTGCAGAAACTCATATTATACACTGCAGCTGCTGCAGAACCTCATAATACACACCTCAGCTGCTGCAGAAACTTAAATACACTGCAGTTGCTGCAGAACCTCATAATACACACCTCAGCTGCTGCAAAACCTCATAATACACACCTCAGCTGCTGCAGAACCTCATAATACTAACCTCAGCTGCTGCAGAACATCATAATACTAATCTCAGCTGCTGCAGAAACTCATTATACACCACAGCTGCTGCAGAACCTCATATTACACACCTCAGCTGCTGCAGAAACTCATACTATATACCGTAGCAGCTGCTGCAGAACCACATAATATACACCTCAGCTGCTGCAGAAACTCATACACCGCAGCTGCTGCAGAACCTCATATTACTCACCTCAGCTGCTGCAGAACCTCAATACACTGCAGCTGCTGCAGAACCTCATAATACACACCTCAGCTGCTGCAGAAACTCATACTATACACCGTAGCAGCTAAAGAACATAATAATACAGCAGTTGCTGCGGAACCTCATTATAAAAACCTCAACTGCTGCAGAAACTCATGATAAACACCCCAGCTGTGGCAGTACCTCTTAATACACACCGTAGCTGCTGCAGAAACTCATAATATACATTGTAGCTGCTGCAGAACCTCATAATAAACACCGTAGCTGCTGCAGAAACTCATAATATACACCTCAACTGCTGTAGAACATCATAATATACACCGGCTGCTGTACATCATAATACACATCTCAGCTGCTGCAGAACCTCATAACACACACCGGCTGCTGTACATCATAATACACATCTCAGCTGCTGCAGAACCTCATAACACACACCAGCTGCTGTACATCATAATACACATCTCAGCTGCTGCAGAACCTCATAATACACACCTCAGCTGCTGCAGAACCTCATAATACACACCTAAACTGCAGCATCTTTATAAAACACACCTCAGCTACCGCAGAGCCTCACAATACATACCCCCAGCTGCCACAGAGCCTTACAATACACACCTCAGCTGCTGCAGACCCTCATAAAACACCTCAGCTGCTGCAGACCCTCCTAATACACACCACTGCTGTACATCATAATACACACCACTGCTGATGCGGAGTCTCATGATTTACACCTCAGCTGCTGCAGAACCTCATAACACATATCAGCTGGTGTACATCATAATGCACATCTCAGCTGCTGCAGAACCTCATAACACACATCAGCTGGTGTACATCCTAATGCACATCTCAGCTGCTGCAGAACCTCATAACACACATCAGCTGGTGTACATCCTAATGCACATCTCAGCTGCTGCAGAACCTCATAACACACATCAGCTGGTGTACATCCTAATGCACATCTCAGCTGCTGCAGAACCTCATAACACACACCAGCTGCTGTACATCATAATACACATCTCAGCTGCTGCAGAACCTCATAACACACATCAGCTGGTGTACATCCTAATGCACATCTCAGCTGCTGCAGAACCTCATAACACATCAGCTGGTGTACATCATAATGCACATCTCAGCTGCTGCAGAACCTCATAACACACATCAGCTGGTGTACATCATAATGCACATCTCAGCTGCTGCAGAACCTCATAACACACATCAGCTGGTGTACATCCTAATGCACATCTCAGCTGCTGCAGAACCTCATAACACACATCAGCTGGTGTACATCCTAATGCACATCTCAGCTGCTGCAGAACCTCATAACACACATCAGCTGGTGTACATCATAATGCACATCTCAGCTGCTGCAGAACCTCATAACACACACCAGCTGCTGTACATCATAATGCACATCTCAGCTGCTGCAGAACCTCATAACACATATCAGCTGGTGTACATCATAATGCACATCTCAGCTGCTGCAGAACCTCATAACACACATCAGCTGGTGTACATCATAATGCACATCTCAGCTGCTGCAGAACCTCATAACACACATCAGCTGGTGTACATCCTAATGCACATCTCAGCTGCTGCAGAACCTCATAACACACATCAGCTGGTGTACATCATAATGCACATCTCAGCTGCTGCAGAACCTCATAACACACATCAGCTGGTGTACATCATAATGCACATCTCAGCTGCTGCAGAACCTCATAACACACACCAGCTGCTGTACATCATAATACACATCTCAGCTGCTGCAGAACCTCATAACACACACCAGCTGGTGTACATCATAATGCACATCTCAGCTGCTGCAGAACCTCATAACACACATCAGCTGGTGTACATCATAATGCACATCTCAGCTGCTGCAGAACCTCATAACACACACCAGCTGCTGTACATCATAATGCACATCTCAGCTGCTGCAGAACCTCATAACACACACCAGCTGGTGTACATCATAATACACATCTCAGCTGCTGCAGAACCTCATAACACACATCAGCTGGTGTACATCATAATGCACATCTCAGCTGCTGCAGAACCTCATAACATACATCAGCTGGTGTACATCCTAATGCACATCTCAGCTGCTGCAGAACCTCATAACACACATCAGCTGGTATACATCATAATGCACATCTCAGCTGCTGCAGAACCTCATAACACACATCAGCTGGTGTACATCATAATGCACATCTCAGCTGCTGCAGAACCTCATAGCACACATCAGCTGGTGTACATCATAATGCACATCTCAGCTGCTGCAGAACCTCATAACACACATCAGCTGGTGTACATCATAATGCACATCTCAGCTGCTGCAGAACCTCATAACACACATCAGCTGGTGTACATCATAATACACATCTCAGCTGCTGCAGAACCTCATAACGCACATCAGCTGGTGTACATCATAATACACATCTCAGCTGCTGCAGAACCTCATAACACACATCAGCTGGTGTACATCATAATGCACATCTCAGCTGCTGCAGAACCTCATAACACACATCAGCTGGTATACATCATAATACACACCTCCGCTGCTGCAGAACCTCATAACACACATCAGCTGGTGTACATCATAATGCACATCTCAGCTGCTGCAGAACCTCATAACACACATCAGCTGGTGTACATCATAATGCACATCTCAGCTGCTGCAGAACCTCATAACACACATCAGCTGGTGTACATCATAATACACATCTCAGCTGCTGCAGAACCTCATAACACACATCAGCTGGTGTACATCATAATACACACCTCAGCTGCTGCAGAAGCTTCTTTATGACACAGATGAGGGAATTTCATAACAATGAGTAGTAGACACAGGATTCTCCACTTTATAAGGTCCCAGAAGTCCTTGGTGACTTGTAATGTTCTTATCATTTATTCTTATAATACATCTATTGCTTCCTTTCCTGTTTATGTGGAGCGTTGCCTTCTGGTGCCACCAGGGGGCGATATCCACAGTGCTTCTTCTTACTGTCGGAGCTGAATTTCTCACTGCGCATGTGTAAGTCTCCGGGAAGTCTGATCCTCAGCGGGTTGCTATGGAGACCGCTGCCCGGGAGGATGCCACCATGGAGTCATGTCACCTAGCAACCAGCATCCCGGGGAATGGAGGAGAAGACTGCGGGAGACACAATGCCGGAGCCGAGCCCTGCTATGGAGGTGAGACCTGCTGAGCATGCTGGGAGTTGTAGTGCCACGACATCTAGAGAGCCACATGTTAGAGGCTGCAGCTCTGTAGATATTTGGTATATTGGGGTCATTATACTAAAGCAGTGTTTCTCAACAAAGGTGCCTCCAGCTGTTGGCTGTCTGGGCATGCTGGGAGTTGTAGTTTTACAACATCTGGAGGCACCCTGGATGGTTTATAATGGCTTCTTCTCTTTAGGTGACATGTGAGGAAGAAGAGGATGACACGAGTAAGATGTCGTCGGAGGAGGAGTCGGCGAGCTCCGGGCCGGAGAGGACAGCGCCAGGAGGATGGGCCGCAGACTGGAGCTTCTGGGTAATGTCATCTATAGAACAAAGACAGTGGAGCAGAACCGCAGCTCTACTATATATACTGTGTATCAGGACAACCAGTCATATACATCTATATACACTCACCAGACACTATATATCTCATATCTATCTATCTATCTCATATCTATCTATCTATCTCATATCTATCTCATATCTATCTCATATCTATCTCATATCTATCTATCTATCTATCTATCTATCTATCTCATATCTATCTCATATCTATCTATCTCATATCTATCTATCTATCTATCTATCTCATATCTATCTATCTATCTCATATCTATCTATCTATCTATCTATCTATCTATCTCATATCTATCTCATATCTATCTATCTATATATCTCATATCTATCTCATATCTATCTATCTATCTATCTATCTATCTATCTATCTCATATCTATCTATCTATCTATCTCATATCTATCTATATATCTATCTATCTATCTATCTATCTATCTCATATCTATCTCATATCTATCTATCTATATATCTCATATCTATCTCATATCTATCTATCTATCTATCTCATATCTATCTATCTACCTATCTATCTATCTATCTCATATCTATCTATATATCTATCTATCTCATATCTATCTATCTATCTCATATCTATCTCATATCTATCTATCTATATATCTCATATCTATCTCATATCTATCTATCTATCTATCTCATATCTATCTATCTATCTCATATCTATCTATCTCATATCTATCTATCTATCTATCTATCTATCTCATATCTATCTCATATCTATCTATCTATCTCATATCTATCTATCTCATATCTATCTCATATCTATCTCATATCTATCTATCTATCTCATATCTATCTATCTCATATCTATCTATCTCATATCTATCTATCTCATATCTATCTATCTATCTATCTCATATCTATCTATCTATCTCATATCTATCTATCTCATATCTATCTATCTATCTATCTCATATCTATCTCATATCTATCTCATATCTATCTCATATCTATCTCATCTATCTATCTCATATCTATCTATCTCATATCTATCTATCTTATATCTATCTATCTCATATCTATCTATCTATCTCATATCTATCTATCTATCTATCTATCTATCTATCTATCTATCTATCCATCCACCATAGTGATAAAGGGTCTCTTCACCATAGCATAAGGACCATCCCCCTCTGTTTTTATAGGGAGCCCCTTACTTCTAGAAATCCTTGAGTCGTCTTCTCATTGTTGTTTTCCTATAGAGGAGGTGACGCAGCTTTCTCAGACTCCTGACTGGCAGACCCTTGGCTGTAACATGTCTGTATACAGAGTTCTCCCAGTTGTCAGGTTTACTATCCTGGGTCCATTCTGTTCCCTACAGGGGGTGACCTGTCCCCAGTTTATTGAAGTGACAGGTATGGCGCCTGGCGCTGCACATGACTGCGATGGCTCGTACATCCTCTGACTCACTATATGGCGGGTTATTGCTATAATGACATAGGAGCCCTGGGTTATTACAGCCGCTCTGTCATCTCAGACCCGTGATCTGTGAGGATCAGTAACATCTCAATAAACCTATAACATCCGCCATCCTGAGATACAAAGAAGTGCAAGCTCTGTTCCTCCATGACGGACACATATACACTGAAGATTTTACAGCGTTCTTTTTTGAATAATAAAAAAGCCAGAGTGCCCCATAACAATTATAGGAACAGTGCCCCATAACAATTATAGGAACAGTGCCCCATAACAATTATAGCCACAGTGCCCCATAACAATTATAGCCACAGTGCCCCATAACAATTATAGGAACAGTGCCCCATAACAATTATAGCCACAGTGCCCCATAACAATTATAGCCACAGTGCCCCATAACAATTATAGCCACAGTGCCCCATAACAATTATAGGAACAGTGCCCCATAACAATTATAGCCACAGTGCCCCATAACAATTATAGGAACAGTGCCCCATAACAATTATAGGAACAGTGCCCCATAACAATTATAGGAACAGTGCCCCATAACAATTATAGCCACAGTGCCCCATAACAATTATAGCCACAGTGCCCCATAACAATTATAGGAACAGTGCCCCATAACAATTATAGCCACAGTGCCCCATAACAATTATAGGAACAGTGCCCCATAACAATTATAGCCACAGTGCCCCATAACAATTATAGCCACAGTGCCCCATAACAATTATAGGAACAGTGCCCCATAACAATTATAGGAACAGTGCCCCATAACAATTATAGGAACAGTGCCCCATAATAATTATACGAACAGTGCCCCATAACAATTATAGGAACAGTGCCCCATAACAATTATAGCCACAGTGCCCCATAACAATTATAGCCACAGTGCCCCATAACAATTATAGGAACAGTGCCCCTATAACAATTATAGGAACAGTGCCCCATAACAATTATAGGAACAGTGCCCCATAACAATTACAGCCACAGTGCCCCATAACAATTATAGGAACAGTGCCCCTATAACAATTATAGGAACCGTGCCCCATAACAATTATAGGAACAGTGCCCCATAACAATTATAGCCACAGTGCCCCATAACAATTATAGGAACAGTGCCCCATAACAATTATAGGAACAGTGCCCCATAACAATTATAGGAACAGTGCCCCATAACAATTATAGGAACAGTGCCCCATAACAATTATAGGAACAGTGCCCCATAACAATTATAGGAACAGTGCCCCATAACAATTATAGTCGCAGTGCCCCATAACAATTATAGGAACAGTGCCCCATAACAATTATAGGAACAGTGCCCCATAACAATTATAGGAACAGTGCCCCATAACAATTATAGCCGCAGTGCCCCTATTACAATTATAGCCGCATTGCCCCTATAATAATTATAGCCGCAGTGCCCCATAACAATTATAGCCGCAGTGCCCCATAACAGTTAGAGCCGCAGTGCCCCTATAACAATTATAGCCGCAGTGCCCCTATAACAATTATAGCCACAGTGCCCCATAACAATTATAGCCGCAGTGCCCCATAACAATTATAGCCGCAGTGCCCCATAACAATTATAGCCGCAGTGCCCCATAACAATTATAGCCGCAGTGCCCCATAACAATTATAGCCGCAGTGCCCCATAACAATTATAGCCACAGTGCCCCATAACAATTATAGCCGCAGTGCCCCATAACAATTAGAGCCACAGTGCCCCTATAACAATTATAGCCTCAGTGCCCCATAACAATTATAGCCGCAGTGCCCCATAACAATTATAGCCGCAGTGCCCCTATAACAATTATAGCCGCAGTGCCCCATAACAATTATATCCGCAGTGCCCCATAACAATTATATCCGCAGTGCCCTATAACAATTATAGCCGCAGTGCCCCGTAACAATTATAGGAACAGTGCCCCATAACAATTATAGTCACAGTGCCCTATAACAATTATAGCTGCAGTGCCCTATAACAATTATAGCTGCAGTGCCCCATAACACTTACAGGAACAGTGCCCCATAACAATTATAGGAACAGTGCCCCATAACAATTATAGCTGCAGTGCCCCATAACAATTACAGGAACAGTGCCCCATAACAATTATAGGAACAGTGCCCCATAACAATTATAGCTGCAGTGCCCCATAACAATTACAGGAACAGTGCCCCATAACAATTATAGCCACAGTGCCGCAAAAATTTTTTTAGGAACAGCGCCCTTATAACAATTATACCTGCAGTGCCCTTATAACAATTATACCTGCAGTGCCCTTATAACAATTATACCTGCAGTGCCCTTATAACAATTATAGCTGCAGTGCCCTTATAACAATTATACCTGCAGTGCCCTTATAACAATTATAGCTGCAGTGCCCTATAACAATTATAGCTGCAGTGCCCCATAACAATTATATCCGCAGTTCCCCGTAACAATTATAGCCGCAGTGCCCCATAACAATTATAGCCGCAGTGCCCCCATAACAATTACAGTTGGGATCAAAAGTTTGGGCACCCCAGGTAACAATTTGTATTAATGTTCATAAAGAAGCCAAGGAAAGATGGAAAAATCTCCAAAAGGCATCAAATTACAGATTAGACATTCTTATAATATGTCAACAAAAGTTACATTTTATTTCCATCAATTACACTTGATAACAGAAAAGAAAAAAATGGCGTCTGCAAAAGTTTGGGCACCCTGCAGAATTTATAGCATGCACTGCCCCCTTTACAAAGCTGAGACCTGCCAGTGTCATGGATTGTTCTCAATCATCATCTGGGAAGACCAAGTGATGTCAATCTCAAAGGTTTTAAATGCCCAGACTCATCTGACCTTGCCCCAACAATCAGCACCATGGGTTCTTCTAAGCAGTTGTCTAGAAATCTGAAACTAAAAATAGTTGACGCTCACAAAGCTGGAGAAGGCTATAAGAAGATAGCAAAACATTTTCATATGTCAATATCCTCTGTTCGGAATGTAATTAAGAAATGGCAGTTATCAGGAACAGTGGAAGTTAAAGCAAGATCTGGAAGACCAAGAAAAATATCAGACAGAACAGCTCGCAGGATTGTGAGAAAAACTATTCAAAACCCACGTTTTACTGCACAATCCCTCCAGAAAGATCTGGCAGACACTGGAGTTGTGGTACACTATTCCACTATAAAGAGATACTTGTACAAATATGGTCTTCATGGAAGAGTCAGCAGAAGAAAACCTCTTCTACGTCCTCACCGCAAAAATCAGCGTTTGAACTTTGCAAATGAACATATAGACAAGCCTGATGCATTTTGGAAACAAGTTCTGTGGACCGATGAGATTAAAATTGAACTTTTTTGCCGGAATGAGCAAAGGTACGTTTGGCGAAGAAGGAGAACAGAATTTAATGAAAAGAACCTCTGTCCAACTGTTAAGCATGGGGGTGGATCAATCATGCTTTGGGGTTGTATTGCAGCCAGTGGCACAGGGAATATCTCACGAGTAGAAGGAGAAATGGATTAAATAACATTTCAGCAAATTTTGGATGCTAACTTGATGCCATTTGTGAAAAAGCTGAAGTTAAAGAGAGGATGGCTTCTACAAATGGATAATGATCCTAAACACCTCGAAATCCACGGAGGATTACATCAAGAGGAGTAAACTGAAGGTTTTGCCATGGCCTTCACAATCTCCTCACTGTCACGATGCCGGCTGGCAGGTAGTGGACCCTCTGTGCCAGAGAGGGATTGGCGTGGACCGTGCTAGTGGACCGGTTCTAAGCCACTACTGGTTTTCACCAGAGCCCGCCGCAAAGCGGGATGGTCTTGCTGCGGCGGTAGTGACCAGGTCGTATCCACTAGCAACGGCTCACCTCTCTGGCTGCTGAAGATAGGCGCGGTACAAGGGAGTAGGCAGAAGCAAGGTCGGACGTAGCAGAAGGTCGGGGCAGGCAGCAAGGATCGTAGTCAGGGGCAACGGCAGAAGGTCTGGAAACACTGGCAAGGAACACACAAGGAACGCTTTCACTGGCACTAAGGCAACAAGATCCGGCAAGGGAGTGCAAGGGAAGTGAGGTAATATAGGGAAGTGCACAGGTGAAAACCCTAATTGGAACCACTGCGCCAATCAGCGGCGCAGTGGCCCTTTAAATCGCAGAGACCCGGCGCGCGCGCCCTAGGGAGCGGGGCCGCGCGCGCCGGGACAGAACAGACGGGGAGCGAGTCAGGTAGGGGAGCCGGGGTGCGCATCGCGAGCGGGCGCTACCCGCATCGCGAATCGCATCCCGGCTGGCAGCAGGATCGCAGCGCCCCGGGTCAGAGGACGTGACCGGAGCGCTGCAGCGGAGGGAGTGAAGCGAGCGCTCCGGGGAGGAGCGGGGACCCGGAGCGCTCGGCGTAACACTCACCTCAACATAATTGAAAATCTATGGATAGACCTTAAAAGAGAAGTGCGTGACAGACAGTCCAGAAATCTCAAAGAACTGGAAGACTTTTGTAAGGAAGAATGGGCAAAGATACCTCAAACAAGAATTGAAAGACTCTTGGCTGCTACAAAAAGCGTTTACAAGCTGTGATACTTGCCAAAGTGGGCAGTACAAGATATTAACTCTGCAGGGTGCCCAAACTTTTGCAGATGCCATTTTTTTGTTTTCTGTTATTTTGAAAGTGTAAATGATGGAAATAAAATGTAACTTTTGTTGACATATTATAAGAATGTCTAATCTGTAATTTGATGCCTTTTGGAGATTTTTCCATCTTTCCTTGGCTTCTTTATACTCATTAATACAAATTTTTACCTGGGGTGTCCAAACTTTTGATCCCCACTGTAAAGCTACAGTGGTCCATAAAAAATTATAGCCGGAGTTCCCCCATAACAATCATAGCCTCAGTGCCCCATGACAATTATAGTCACAGTGCCCCATAAAAATTAGAGCCGGAGTGCCCATAACAATTATAACCTCAGTACCCCCATAGCAATTATAGCCGCAGTGCCCCATAACAGTTATAGCCTCAGTACCCCAATAACAATTTTAGCCTCAGTACCCCGGTAATAATTATAGCCGCAGTGCCCCATAACAATTATAGCCCCAGTGCCCCATTACAATTATAGCCACAGTGCCCCATTACAATTAAAGTCGCAGTGTCCCATTACAATTATAGTCGCAGTGTCCCATAACAATTATAGCTGCAGTGCCCCATAACAATTATAGCCACAGTGCCCCATAAAATTATAGTCACAGTGCCCCATAAAAATTAGAGCCGGAGTGCCCATAACAATTATAACCTCAGTACCCCCATAGCAATTATAGCCGCAGTGCCCCATAACAGTTATAGCCTCAGTACCCCAATAACAATTTTAGCCTCAGTACCCCGGTAATAATTATAGCCGCAGTGCCCCATAACAATTATAGCCCCAGTGCCCCATTACAATTATAGCCACAGTGCCCCATTACAATTAAAGTCGCAGTGTCCCATTACAATTATAGTCGCAGTGTCCCATAACAATTATAGCTGCAGTGCCCCATAACAATTATAGCCACAGTGCCCCATAAAATTATAGCCACAGTGCCCCATAACAATTATAGCCACAGTGCCCCATAACAATTATAGTCGCAGTGCCCCATAACAATTATAGCCACAGTGCCCCTATAACAATTATAGGAACAGTGCCCCATAACAATTATAGCCACAGTGCCCCATAACAATTATAGTCGCAGTGCCCCATAACAATTATAGGAACAGTGCCCCATAACAATTATAGCCTCAGTGCCCCATAACAATTATAGCCTCAGTGCCCCATAACAATTATAGGAACAGTGCCCCATAACAATTATAGCCGCAGTGCCCCATAACAGTTATAGCCGCAGTGCCCTGTAACAATTATAGCCGCAGTGCCCCATAACAATTATAGGAACAGTGCCCCATAACAATTATAGCCGCAGTGCCCCATAACAATTATAGCCTCAGTGCCCCATAACAATTATAGGAACAGTGCCCCATAACAATTATAGCCGCAGTGCCCCATAACAGTTATAGCCGCAGTGCCCTGTAACAATTATAGCCGCAGTGCCCCGTAACAATTATAGGAACAGTGCCCCATAACAATTATAGCTGCAGTGCCCTATAACAATTATAGCCGCAGTGCCCCATAACAATTATAGCCGCAGTGCCCCATAACAATTATAGCCCCAGTGCCCCATTACAATTATAGCCACAGTGCCCCATTCCAATTAAAGTCGCAGTGTCCCATAACAATTATAGCTGCAGTGCCCCATAACAATTATAGCCACAGTGCCCCATAACAATTATAGGAACAGTGCCCCATAACAATTATAGCCACAGTGCCCCATAACAATTATAGTCGCAGTGCCCCATAACAATTATAGGAACAGTGCCCCATAACAATTATAGCCTCAGTGCCCCATAACAATTATAGCCTCAGTGCCCCATAACAATTATAGGAACAGTGCCCCATAACAATTATAGCCGCAGTGCCCCGTAACAATTATAGGAACAGTGCCCCATAACAATTATAGCCTCAGTGCCCCATAACAATTATAGGAACAGTGCCCCATAACAATTATAGTCGTAGTGCCCCATAACAATTATAGCCGCAGTGCCCCATAACAATTATAGCCGCAGTTCCCCGTAACAATTATAGCCGCAGTGCCCCATAACAATTATAGCCGCAGTGCACCATTACAATTATAGGAACAGTGCCCCATAACAATTATAGCCGCAGTGCCCCATAACAATTATAGCCGCAGTGCCCCATAACAATTATAGTCGCAGTGCCCCATAACAATTATAGCCACAGTGCCCCATAACAATTATAGCCACAGTGCCCCAATAATAATTATAGCCTCAGTGCCCCATAACAATTATAGCCGCAGTGCCCCATAACAATTATAGCCACAGTGCCCTTAACACTTATAGCTGCAGTTCCCCGTAACAATTATAGCCGCAGTGCCCCGTAACACTTATATCCGCAGTGCCCCATAACAATTATAGCCTCAGCGCCCAATAACAATTATAGCCGCAGTTCCCCGTAACAATTATAGCCGCAGTGCCCCATAACAATTATAGCCGCAGTGCCCCATAACAATTATAGGAACAGTGCCCCATAACAATTATAGCCGCAGTGCCTCATAACAATTATAGTCGCAGTGCCCCATAACAATTATAGCCGCAGTGCCCCATAACAATTATAGCCACAGTGCCCCATAACAATTATAGCCACAGTGCCCCATAACAATTATAGTCGCAGTGCCCCATAACAATTATAGCCGCAGTGCCCCATAACAATTATAGCCGCAGTGCCCCGTAACAATTATATCCGCAGTGCCCCGTAACAATTATATCCGCAGTGCCCCGTAACAATTATAGCCGCAGTGCCCCATAACAATTATAGCCGCAGTGCCCCATAACAATTATAGCCACAGTGCCCTCAACACTTATAGCTGCAGTTCCCCGTAACAATTATATCCGCAGTGCCCCATAACAATTATAGCCGCAGTGCCCCATAACAATTATAGCCTCAGCGCCCCATAACAATTATAGCCGCAGTTCCCCGTAACAATTATAGCCGCAGTGCCCCATAACAATTATAGCCGCAATGCCCCGTAACAATTATATCCGCAGTTCCTTGTAACAATTATAGCTTCAGCGCCCCATAACAATTATAGCCGCAGTTCCTAGTAACAATTATATCCGCAGTGCCCCATAACAATTATAGCTGCAGTTCCCCGTAACAATTATAGCCGCAGTGCCCCATAACAATTATAGCCGCAGTGCCCCGTAACAATTATATCCGCAGTGCCCCGGTAACAATTATATCCGCAGTTCCCCGTAACACTTATAGCCGCAGTGCCCCATAACAATTATAGCCGCAGTGCCCCGTAACAATTATATCCGCAGTGCCCCGGTAACAATTATATCCGCAGTTCCCCGTAACACTTATAGCCGCAGTGCCCCATAACAATTATAGCCGCAGTTCCCCGTAACAATTATAGCCGCAGTGCCCCATAACAATTATAGCCGCAGTGCCCCATAACAATTATAGGAACAGTGCCCCATAACAATTATAGCCGCAGTGCCCCATAACAATTATAGTCGCAGTGCCCCATAACAATTATAGCCGCAGTGCCCCATAACAATTATAGCCACAGTGCCCCATAACAATTATAGCCACAGTGCCCCATAACAATTATAGCCACAGTGCCCCAATAATAATTATAGCTGCAGTGCCCCATAACAATTATAGCCGCAGTGCCCCATAACAATTATAGCCGCAGTGCCCCATAACAATTATAGCCACAGTGCCCTCAACACTTATAGCTGCAGTTCCCCGTAACAATTATAGCCGCAGTGCCCCGTAACAATTGTAGCCACAGTGCCCCATAACAATTATAGCCACAGTGCCCCGTAACAATTATATCCGCAGTGCCCCATAACAATTATAGCCACAGTGCCCTCAACACTTATAGCTGCAGTTCCCCGTAACAATTATATCCGCAGTGCCCCGTAACAATTATAGCTGCAGTGCCCAGTAACAATTATATCTGCAGTGCCCCGTAACAATTATATCTGCAGTGCCCCGTAACAATTATATCCGCAGTGCCCCATAACAATTATATCCGCAGTGCCCCGTAACAATTATAGCCGCAGTGCCCCGTAACAATTATAGCCACAGTGCCCTCAACACTTATAGCCGCAGTGCCCCGTAACAATTATAGCTGCAGTGCCCAGTAACAATTATATCCGCAGTGCCCCGTAACAATTATATCTGCAGTGCCCCGTAACAATTATATCCGCAGTGCCCCATAACAATTATATCCGCAGTGCCCCGTAACAATTATAGCCGCAGTGCCCCGTAACAATTATATCTGCAGTGCCCCGTAACAATTATATCCGCAGTGCCCCATAACAATTATATCCGCAGTGCCCCCTAACAATTATAGCCGCAGTGCCCCGTAACAATTATATCCACAGTGCCCCATAACAATTATATCCGCAGTGCCCCCTAACAATTATAGCCGCAGTGCCCCGTAACAATTATATCTGCAGTGCCCCGTAACAATTATAGCCGCAGTTTCCCATAACAATTATATCCGCAGTGCCCCATAACAATTACCGTATATCCGCAGTGCCCCATAACAATTATAGCCGCAGTGCCCCGTAACAATTATAGGAACAGTGCCCCATAACAATTATATCCGCAGTGCCCCGTAACAATTATATCCGCAGTGCCCCATAACAATTATATCCGCAGTGCCCCGTAACAATTATATCCGCAGTGCCCCATGACAATTATATCCGCAGTGCCCCATGACAATTATATCCGCAGTGCCCCATGACAATTATATCCGCAGTGCCCCGTAACAATTATATCCGCAGTGCCCCATAACAATTATATCCGCAGTGCCCCGTAACAATTATATCCGCAGTGCCCCATGACAATTATATCCGCAGTGCCCCATGACAATTATATCCGCAGTGCCCCGTAACAATTATATCCGCAGTGCCCCATAACAATTATATCCGCAGTGCCCCGTAACAATTATATCCGCAGTGCCCCGTAACAATTATATCCGCAGTGCCCCGTAACAATTATATCCGCAGTGCCCCGTAACAATTATATCCGCAGTGCCCCATGACAATTATATCCGCAGTGCCCCATGACAATTATATCCGCAGTGCCCCATGACAATTATATCCGCAGTGCCCCATGACAATTATATCCGCAGTGCCCCATGACAATTATATCCGCAGTGCCCCATGACAATTATATCCGCAGTGCCCCATGACAATTATATCCGCAGTGCCCCGTGACAATTATATCCGCAGTGCCCCATGACAATTATATCCGCAGTGCCCCATGACAATTATATCCGCAGTGCCCCATGACAATTATATCCGCAGTGCCCCATGACAATTATATCCGCAGTGCCCCATGACAATTATATCCGCAGTGCCCCATAACAATTATATCCGCAGTGCCCCATAACAATTATATCCGCAGTGCCCCATGACAATTATATCCGCAGTGCCCCATGACAATTATATCCGCAGTGCCCCATGACAATTATATCCGCAGTGCCCCGTAACAATTATATCCGCAGTGCCCCATGACAATTATATCCGCAGTGCCCCATGACAATTATGGCCACAGTCCAATGCCTCTGCAAACACCAACAACAGTGCCTGATTTGTTTCCCAATATTAAAGTGACAGTCAGGGCCCCCATTGTGTTAGTAACATGAACCATGTCACCAGCTGCCTCACTGGCTGTTGAGGAACTATAACTCCCAGCATGCATACACAGCTTGGATATATACACGTGATATACACAGAGCAGGTCCTCAGCATAGGTGAAACCCGCAGCAGAGTCATCAGGGTTATCACTCTCATCATCCTCAGTCATTCTTCTTATCCCTGACATGTCCTCTATCACATTGTAGTGCGCCATTGTTACAGCAGCGAGGTGTTTGCTGTGTACAGATTGCTGGGTCGCGCCCCCTGCTCTTCCTCTGCATTGTTTCAGTAGATTTGAGGTGTCCTCAGGGGACTGTGAATTCCAATGTGTTAGTGTTTTGTGTGCGACTCTGTGTCCAAGGCTTTTTAGTCAGTGTCAGGGGAGAGGTCAGGAGAGTGCAGAGAGTCCTTGATCTCTTCTCCATACTTTATGCTGCAGGGCTGCTTCTCCAGATTTTCTGTTATGTATAAGCACTGGGGGTGGGGGGTGGATTACACTCTAAGGCAGTGGTCTCAAACTGTGGCCCTCCAGATGTTGCAAAATGTCAACTCCCAGCATGCTCGGACAACTGAACACCTGTCTTCCTCCTCCAGAGGATCCACACTGATCGTAAAAAGGTAAATCAAGGCTTCCCTTTCGCAAAACTTCAACTACCAGCATGCTCGGACAACCGGACACCTCTCTGCCTCCTTCAGAGGATTTACACTGATCGTGAAAGGTAAATCAAGGCTTCCCTTTTGCAAAACTTCAACTACCAGCATGCTCGGACAACCGTACACCTGTCTGCCTCCTCCAGAGGATTTACACTGATCGTGAAAGGTAAATCAAGGCTTCCCTTTTGCAAAACTTCAACTACCAACATGCTCGGACAACTGAACACCTGTCTGCCTCCTCCAGAGGATTTACACTGATCGTGAAAGGTAAATCAAGGCTTCCCTTTTGCAAAACTTCAACTACCAACATGCCTGGACAACTGAGCACCTGTCTGCCTCCTCCAGAGGATTTACACTGATCGTGAAAGGTAAATCAAGGCTTCTCTTTTGCAAAACTTCAACTACCAGAATGCTCGAAAAACCGGACACCTGTCTGCCTCCTCCAGAGGATTTACACTGATCGTGAAAGGTAAATCAAGGCTTCTCTTTTGCAAAACTTCAACTACCAGAATGCTCGAAAAACCGGACACCTGTCTGCCTCCTCCAGAGGATTTACACTGATCGTGAAAGGTAAATCAAGGCTTCCATTTTGCAAAACTTCAATTCCCAGCATGCCCGGACAGCCTTTGGAGGGCCACAGTTTGAGACCACTGCCCTAAGGGCTAATTTTTCTATTATTCTACTCCGTCATAGGATCATAACGAATAAAAACCAGTGGCCAATCTGCTGCAGGCCGGACACAGATGGGGGCGAATGGACCATCTTGACTTTAATGGGGTCTGTCTGGTTTACATATAGTGTCCGGCATTTTATTGGTTAATTAAGAACAGAACGGGGGGGCTATTCTTTTCTGGGATTTTTGACAGAACCTTCAGCGCAGATGTGAATGATACCGAAGTGGTAATAAACATTTATATGCATTTTCCATGTGTCCCAGATCAAAGAAACAGATCATCTTACCTGAGCAGCTGATGAATAATGGAGACTTGTATCTCATATGGCAGCGCCACAAGAACCTGCGCAGGAGGTACCCCAAGTGTCACTGTGTCAGGACTCTTGGGGTACAGGATAATGACACTTGGGGTACAGGATGATAACACTTGGGGTACAGGATGATAACACTTGGGGTACAGAATAATAACACTTGGGGTACAGGATAATAACACTTGGGGTACAGGATGATAACACTTGGGGTACAGGATGATAACACTTGGGGTACAGGATGATAACACTTGGGGTACAGGATGATGACACTTGGGGTACAGGATGATAACACTTGGGGTACAGGATGATAACACTTGGGGTACAGGATGATGACACTTGGGGTACAGGATGATAACACTTGGGGTACAGGATGATAACACTTGGGGTACAGGATGATGACACTTGGGGTACAGGATGATAACACTTGGGGTACAAGATAATAACACTTGGGGTACAGGATGATAACACTTGGGGTACAAGATAATAACACTTGGGGTACAGGATGATGACACTTGGGGTACAGGATAATGACACTTGGAGTACAGGATAATTACACTTGGGGTACAGGATGATAACACTTGGGGTACAGGATGATAACACTTGGGGTACAGGATGATGACACTTGGGGTACAGGATGATAACGCTTGGGGTACAGGATAATAACACTTGGGGTACAGGATAATAACACTTGGGGTACAGGATGATAACACTTGGGGTACAGGATGATAACACTTGGAGTAGAGGATGATAACACTTGGAGTACAGGATGATAACACTTGGGGTACAGGATGATAACACTTGGGGTACAGGATGATAACACTTGGAGTAGAGGATGATAACACTTGGAGTACAGGATGATAACACTTGGAGTACAGGATGATAACACTTGGAGTACAGGATGATAACACTTGGGGTACAGGATAATAACACTTGGGGTACAGGATGATAACGCTTGGGGTACAGGATAATAACACTTGGGGTACAGGATGATGACACTCGGGGTACAGGATGATAACACTTGGAGTACAGGATGATAACACTTGGAGTACAGGATGATAACACTTGGGGTACAGGATGATGACACTTGGGGTACAGGATAATGACACTTGGGGTACAGGATGATAACGCTTGGGGTACAGGATAATAACACTTGGGGTACAGGATAATAACACTTGGGCTACAGGATAATAACACTTGGGGTACAGGGTGATGACACTTGGGGTACAAGATGATAACACTTGGGGTACAGGATGATAACACTTGGGGTACAGGATGATAACACTTGGGGTACAGGATAATAACACTTTGGGTACAGGATAATAACACTTGGGGTACAGGATGATGACACTCGGGGTACAGGATGATAACACTTGGGGTACAGGATGATAACACTTGGGGTACAGGATGATAACACTCGGGGTACAGGATGATAACACTTGGGCTACAAGATGATAACACTTGGGGTACAGGATGATGACACTTGGGGTACAGGATGATGACACTTGGGGTACAGGGTGATGACACTTGGGGTACAGGATGATAACACTTGGGGTACAGGATGATGACACTTGGGGTACAGGATGATAACACTTGGGGTACAGGGTGATGACACTTGGGGTACAGGATGATAACACTTGGGGTACAGGATGATGACACTTGGGGTACAGGATGATAACACTTGGGGTACAGGATGATAACACTTGGGGTGCAGGATGATAACACTTGGAGTACAGGATGACGACACTTGGGGTACAGGATGATAACACTTGGGGTACAGGATGATAACACTTGTGGTACAGGATGATGACACTTGGGGTACAGGATGATAACACTTGGGGTACAGGATGATGACACTTGGGGTACAGGATGATGACACTTGGGGTACAGGATGATAACACTTGGGGTACAGGATGATAATACTTGGGGTACAGGATGATAACACTTGGGGTACAGGATGATAACACTTGGGGTACAGGGTGATGACACTTGGGGTACAGGATGATAACACTTGGGGTACAGGATGATAACACTTGGGGTACAGGATGATAATACTTGGGGTACAGGATGATAACACTTGGGGTACAGGATGATAACACTTGGGGTACAGGATAATAACACTTGGGGTACAAGATGATAACACTTGGGGTACAGGATGATAACACTTGGGGTACAGGATGATGACACTTGGGGTACAGGATAATAACACTTGGGGTACAGGATAATAACACTTGGAGTACAGGATGATAACACTTGGGGTACAGGATGATAACACATGGGGTACAGGATGATAACACTTGGGGTACAGGATGATAACACGGGGTACAGGATGATGACACTTGGGGTACAGGATAATAACACTTGAGGTACAGGATGATAACACTTGGGGTACAGGATGATAACACTTGGGGTACAGGATGATAACACTTGGGGTACAGGATGATGACACTTGGGGTACAGGATGATAACACTTGGGGTACAGGATGATGACACTTGGGGTACAGGATGATAACACTTGGGGTACAGGATGATAACAATTGGGGTACAGGATGATCACACTTGGGGTACAGGATAATAACACTTGGGGTACAGGATGATAACACTTGGGGTACAGGATGATGACACTTGGGGTACAGGATAATAACACTTGGGGTACAGGATGATAACACTTTGGGTACAAGATGATAACACTCGGGGTACAGGATGATGACACTCGGGGTACAGGATGATAACACTTGGGGTACAGGATGATGACACTTGGGGTACAGGATGATGACACTTGGGGTACAGGATGATAACACTTGGGGTACAGGATGATAACACTCGGGTTACAAGATAATAACACTTGGGGTACAGGATGATAACACTTGGGGTACAGGATGAGGACACTTGGGGTACAGGATGATGACACTTGGGGTACAAGATAATAACAATTGGGGTACAGGATGATGACACTTGGGGTACAGGATGATAACACTTGGGGTACAGGATAATAACACTTGGGGTACAGGATGATAACACTTGGGGTACAGGATGATGACACTTGGGGTACAGGATGATAACACTTGGGGTACAGGATGATAACACTTGGGGTACAGGATGATGACACTTGGGGTACAGGATGATGAATCTTGGGGTACAGAATGATGACACTTGGGGTACAGGATGATGACACTTGGGGTACAGGATGAGGACACTTGGGGTACAGGATGATAACACTTGGGGTACAGGATGAGGACACTTGGGGGTACAGGATGATGACACTTGGGGTACAGGATGATCACACTTGGGGTACTGGATGATAACACTTGGGGTACAGGATGATAACACTTGGGGTACAGGATGAGGACACTTGGGGTACAGGATGAGGACACTTGGGGTACAGGATAATGACTCTTGGGGTACAGGATGAGGACACTTGGGGGTACAGGATGAGGACACTTGGGGTACAGGATGAGGACACTTGGGGGTACAGGATGATAACACTTGGGGTACAGGATGAGGACACTTGGGGTACAGGATGGGGACACTTGGGGTACAGGATAATGACTCTTGGGGTACAGGATGAGGACACTTGGGGGTACAGGATGAGGACACTTGGGGTACAGGATAATGACTCTTGGGGGTACAGGATGAGGACACTTGGGGGTACAGGATGAGGACACTTGGGGTACAGGATGATAACACTTGGGGTACAGGATGAGGACACTTGGGGTACAGGATGAGGACACTTGGGGTACAGGATAATGACTCTTGGGGTACAGGATGAGGACACTTGGGGGTACAGGATGAGGACACTTGGGGTACAGGATGAGGACACTTGGGGGTACAGGATGATAACACTTGGGGGTACAGGATGAGGACACTTGGGGGTACAGGATGATAACACTTGGGGTACAGGATGATAACACTTGGGGTACAGGGTGATAACACTTGGGGGTACAGGGTGAGGACACTTGGGGTACAGGATGAGGACACTTGGGGTACAGGACACTTTTCTTTCCCTCACATCTATGACTTAGTGATTTTATAGTGACGTGGAGTTAACCATTCGGTGACAGTCCCCGTCTGCGCTCAGTTGGGGTATCTCCGGTGTTTTGGGGTGTGGAGTGACGGTCTTGTCCGCTCCCCATGTTGTCCCGTGCTCGCCCCGTACCCTGCAGGATTTACTCCTCCCTATCACAATACAGAGTTGTCCGTGCTTGTTCTGAAATAGTTTACACAATGCTTACACCCCCCTTCCCCAGGAACACAATGGTTTGTTCCAGGTGAGTGAGCACCTGAGCTGTCATCGGTAACCGGCTCGTCCAGGTTACAGCAGATAAATGTGAGCGCTGCAGGTCAGTCTCCGGGAGCGGATGTGCAGAGCGGTCAGGTAAGGCTGTGCGGGTGTATGGACACATGTACATGGCGGTATTCTGCACTCTGTGTATTTGTTCTTGTCTGATGTGCTCAGTGTCTCCTCCAGCATATGTTGGGATCCCATTCAGGTTAGTTCTTGTACTTGGGCTTCAAGGGGTTAATCTTTCGGAGAGTCCTACGTAAGTATAGATGATATGTCATTCCTGCAGAGCAGTACGGGCCGGGGGAGCTCTCCTTGTGGGGCTGCATACACCATATGGTGGCATCTGGGTACAGTGGAGTGTTGGGGCCAATCAGGTGTCCTCAATGGGACTGACCCATTACTGCAGCCCTACTTGTGTGCCCCATGGGTCTTGATGGGTACACGGTGCCAGTCATCCCTGCAGCCAGCTGCATGAATTTAAAGGGGGTTTTCCCACATTACCATCTTGTTAGAGGGGTCCCATGACATGTATCACCCCCCCCCCCCAGTGATCACCTGTAATCTGTGGGGAAACCTGGTAATAAGTGTTCAGTTTCCCTGCAGCGCCTCCACAGGGGAAATGAAAGATTACACAGTTCTCATTAAAAGGAGTACTCCACTGCCCCAGGGTCTGGAACATTTAGTTCCGAATGCTGGGTACGGGATGTAACACCACGCCCCCTCAATACAAGTCTATGGGAGGGGGCGTGACATACGTCACGCCCCCTCCCATAGACTTGCATTGAGGGGGTGTGACGTCACGAGGGGCGTGGCCGTGACGTCATGACCCCCGCACCCAGCGTTCTGAACTAAACATTCTGGACTTGGGCAGTGGAGTACCCCTTTAAAATCCATAGGTTGTCTGTTTATAACAGGAGAGGTTCTCCAGAACAATATACACTCTGTGTAACCACAGAGAAGAGATGAGGATCCTAAACAGAGTACCCCGCCATTGCCTCAGTTTTTACCAACAGGGTGTAGGACAATGGGTTTACAAAACCTGATAACTGTTCCTTTGAAAGATTTTTAAAAACTTGACAGGATTTGTTAGATTTACCCTATGGAGTGCGGAGGAGGCAATAGTAGTGCTCTCCCTGATGTTATTGAGCCCCCCAAGAGCCCTCTCCGTGGTGAACAGCTTTTTCACTGCATTTTGGGGAGAGATAACTGAGCTGGGCTGTTTGCCGGTAGTACTCACAAAGGAACTTCCTTTCCCTTACTTTTCTGGCCAGTAACAGAACAACACTCAATTTTTGCTGCTATGTGATGACATATTGTTGGTAAGAGTGCACTGAATAGTCTGACTGTGCGGAGGGAGGATTTACACAGTGCAGTACTATAGTTGGCATGTCGAGGAAGAACGGTTTACTGGTGCACTGGACCTGCAATGCACTGTGAGAGCAGAAATGCAAGAAACAGCAGTGAGCTGCTGCTGTTAAAGGGATATTCTGGGTTTATACATCTTATCCCCTATCCAAAGGATTGGGGATAAGATTCATGATCGCAGCTGGGACTCCCGTGATCTCGGTGCAGCCCCCTGCATTCACGTCCCCCGTCTTGGAAGCAGTGCACGGCACAGAATGCCGGGGCTGCACCAAGGTCTTGGGGGTCCCCAGCGGCGGGATCCCTGCGATCATTCATCTTATAGCTCTGTGGACATTTAACAGTAAGTACACTAATATTTACAGAAGGGACGGCTGCCCTGAGCTTTTTATGGGTCGTCCGAGATGAGAAGGAAGCCTAGATTGACCTTTGTGGATCCTCTCCAGCAGACAGACTGTCTCAGTGTGCCGGCACTCAGCCCAGGCTTTCATTATTTCCTGCACATTGTAAACAACCCCCCCCCCCCACACTTTTTGTGTTTTGTCCTTAGTCTTTCTGATACTAAAGACAGAAATTCCCTGACAACAGGCAGTGGACAGCAGATTACAGAGAAGTGAGACACCTAGTGGCCAACACTTTAGAGCTGTTTTACTGGGGTTAGGATTTATTTTCGGTAAATTAAGTCATTTAAAAATATGTAAAGAATCACATAGACTATCACTTGGAGGGAAGTTGTCTGAAATGACAGCGACCATTGAAAGTGAATATTACCGCAGACAGAGCTGATCCCCGGGGATACAAGGTGTACCCCAACATCCAGCGCTGTTTGGTTCCCATAGCAAAGATCAGATTGGGCCCCCTATTATGGTGCCTGTTTAGTCACCCACAGGGGACTGATCATAGTACCCTTTTCTATCAGGCTGGGTTCACACCACGTTTTTGCCATACTGTTTTCAATCAGTTTTTCTTAAGAAAACCGTATGGTAAAAAAAAACCAAAAAACGGATGGAACCGTATGGAAAAAAGTAAACCGTATACTGTTTTTAAAAGTGCATACGGTTCTGTCCGTCAACCACAGTTTTGACTCCAGTTTAAAAACCGTACTGCAACCGCATACTTTTTTTTTAACATGGACATCAATGGGAAACACACATGTATACGGTTTTTACATGCGCATTTGCATCCTAAAGTCCCCACTCAACACCCCTCCCATTAAGAAAAATAACAAAATTTTCAAAAACTTATGTTTTTTTTTTTATTATTATAAAAACGGTCATACTTTTTTCCCATACGGTGTCACCCGTTTTTTTTTTTTTTACCATACGGTTTTCTTTAGAAAAACTGATTGAAAACAGTATGGCAAAAACGTGGCATTTATTTCTATAGTTCTATTTTTTTATTTTATGTTCAGTGCTTTTGCATGATAAAATGATAAAAACTTTTTTTTTGTGATCTTTTCTACAAACAATATCATTTGTATTTGCTGTCGATGCATCTGTGCACAAGCAACGTTTCGATCAACTTTTATTGTTTTTGGGATGAACAAGGTTGTAGTAATACCGATCTTTTGACTTTTTACAAAGCCTTTTGTAATACATGTTTTATTTATGGTTTTTAAAGGGGTATTCCGTCCCTAGACATCTTATCCCTTACCCAAAGGATAGGGGATAAGATGTCTGATCGCTGGGGGCCCGCCGCTGGGGACCCCCGTTATCTCTGCTGCGGCACCTCAGACACCCGGTGCGCGGAGGGAACTTTGCTCTGTGCCAGATGACTGGCGATGCAGTGCGGAGGCTCGTGGAGTCACGGCCACGCCCTCCTGTGACTTCATGGCCACGCCCCCTCAATGCACGTCTATTGCACGCCCCCTCCAATAAACTTGCATTGAGGGGGTGCGGCCGTGACATAATGAGCCTCTGGCGCTGAACCCTACGCTCTAAACGAAGGCCGGGTGCAGCAGGGAGTTTGTTGGGACCCCCCGTGATCACACATCTTATCCCCTATCCTTTAGATAGGGGATAGGATGTCTAGAGGCGGAGTACCCCTTTAACACTCCCTTTGACATATTTTATGAAATATGTTTTTTAGTTCTATTAAAGGGGTACTCCACTGGAAAAAAAAATTGTTTTAAATCAACTGATTCCAGAAAGTTAAACAGATTTGTAAATGACTTCCATTTAAAAATCTTAATCCTTCCAGTACTTATCAGCTGCTGTATGCTTAATAGGAAGTTCTTTTCTGTTTGAATTTCCTTTCTGTCTGACCACAGTGCTCTCTGCTGACACCTCTGTCCATGTCAGGAACTGTCCAGAGTAGGAGCAAATCCACATAGCAAACCTCTTCTGCTCCGGACAGTTCCTGACATGGACAGAGGTGTCAGCAGAGAGCACTGTGGTCAGACAGAAAGGAAATTAAAAAAGGGGAAAAAAAATTCAGGGGAGTACCCCTTTAAGGAACTTGACCGTGATAGATGGGCTCTACAAATCCTTGAAATGCTTTTGTATTTCAGTGTATAATACCAGTCCGGCTCTGTTCACATGGCGGAATGGGAATGTCCGCACCAGAATATGCCGGCGCTAGGACCGCTCGAAAATGCGCCGTCCCCCAAATGCAGACTCCGCAGAAAGAATAGACATGTCTATACTTTCTGCGGATGCCGTTAAAATTTCCACACCAGAAACATTTGCTGTGTGTACAGAATCCCATTAATATTAATGGGACTCTGCTGCTGCAGAATGTCCTTGTGGAATTCTGCAGAAGAATTCCGCACAGACGTTCCATCGTGTGTACTTAGCCTCAGTGTGTAAACTGACATCCTACGAGGCCTTCAATATACGGCAGCCATGGCCTTATAACAATACAGCCCTGGGGGCCTTCATTTGGCTCCGGAATGCCATAGAAACCCAAGACTTGTGGGTCGGCACTTCCATGGGTGGTGATACTCGTGGTGGGTATAACTTTCTGCTATAGAAACCCATCAGCACCCTGCTATCCTATCTTGGGAGCACTGATACATGGAGTCTTATTTTCTCGAATGTGGTATCTAAGGGTCTATTCGCAAGGCACGATTTCCGCTTTAAGGAATTCCGCCTCAAATTTAAGCCCATAGACTTCTATGGGATTCCGCACTCCCATTCACACTTCTGAATTTCCGCAAGCGGAAATTCAGAAGTGTGAATGGGAGTGCGGAATCCCGTAGGAGTCTATGGGTTTTAATTTGAGGTGGAATTCCGCAAGCGGAAAATTCTGCCGTGTGAATAAACCTTAAGGCTAGGTTCAGACTACGGAATTTTCGCTTTGAAATTTCCGGCAGAAATTCCGCTAACTATAATGCATAGTGTAGTGAATGGTTTTCCGTTCACAAATTCACACTTCGGAATTTGTGAAGCGGAAAATCCTGATGAAGAATCCGCTAGAAAATTTCCGTCTGAAGAAAGGGGTTGCTCTTTCTTCAGGCGGAAATCCTAGCGGAACACATAGCAGTCTATAGGAGACTGTAGTGTCCGCGCGGTCCTAGCACCGACTGATTCAGTCGGCGCAGACGGAACTCGGAATCACCGGGCGGAAATTTTCTGCCCGGAGATTCCGTAGTCTGAACCTAGCCTAAGAGGTTTAAAGATCTGGATCAGCGTTACCGTTGATCATGGCCGATACAGCTGTAGTAATAATCAGCTGACACCCGCTGCGGATGGTGCCCAGCTCCTGAGTCCTGCCATCTCCGCATTGTACATATATAGAATGTATATACAGATTTTCGTCGCAATATATCCATTTAACCCAGACCACACTTTAAATCGTACTTAGATCTGAGCCAGTGTGCCGCCAGCTGTTGCAAAACTACAACTCCCAGCATGCCCGGACAGCCTGGGGCTCTCTAACTGTTGCAAAACTACAGTCAAATGCATATATTTCCGCAGCAGATTTGGTTGACTTCAATGGGGTCTTCTGAGGATTTACCGTTGCGTAAAACCCGCCAGGGCTCAAACCTGCAGCAAAAAAAATCTCTCCAAATTCGCTTTTAAATCCCCCCCCCCCCCCCCCATGTCACCCTTTTTAGAGGTTTGAAGTTCTATATTTTAGATACAGAGCTCAATACTGCATGCAGAGTCATAGTTACATAATATAATTCTGTCTATTATCAGGTACCACTAGGGGGAGCTAATGAGCTTACTGCATACTATGCTGTCATTGAGTTCAGTTTATTACCAGTATGCAGTTAGCTGCATCTTCCTTAAAGGGGTACTCCGGTAAAAACCTTTTTTCTTTTAAATCAACTGGTGGCAGAAAGTTAAACATATTTGTAAATTACTTCTATTAAAAAAAATCTTAATCCTTCCAGTACTTATTAGCTGCTGAATGCTACAGAGGAAATTCCTTTCTTTTTGGAACACTGATGACATCACGAGCACAGTGCTCTCTGCTGACATCTCTGTCCATTTTAGCAACCATGCATAGCAGATGCATGCTAAAGGCAGCATGGTGGCTTAGTGGTTAGCACTGCTGCCTTGCTGTGCTGGGGACTTGGGTTCAAATCCCACTAAGGACAACAATAAATAAAGCGTTATTATTATTATAATAACGTCAGCAGAGAGAACTGTGCTCGTGATGTCATCTGAGAGCATTCCAAAAAGAAAAGAATTTTCTCTGTAGTATTCAGCAGCTAATAAGTACAGGAAGGATTAAGATTTTTTAAAAGAAGTAATTTACAAATATGTTTAACTTTCTGCCACCAGTTGATTTAAAATAAAAAAGGTTTTTGCCGGAGTACCCCTTTAAGTCCAGTTGTCTCCAAACTGTGTCCCTCTAGATGTTGCAAAACTACAACTCCCAGCATGCCCGGACAGCCGACCCCAACACCAGTAATCCAGACAGTGCGGGAAGGGAAAGCTATAGGACATAACCTCCGGTGTGAATTACCTCCTGATCCCTATCTATACCTGACATTTCTCTGCATAATATGTAATACAGGATTCCCCCGGAGGGTATTATTCATCGCAACGTATCCTCCAATCAGCTGCAGTAAGAGGAGTCATGTGACCGAGTATTAAGTAACACCCCAGGTCGGAGGAGATACGCGTCTGAACAGCCAGGTCTACTCCTAGGGATAGAGAAGAGGTGATAGACTCCTATAAGGTCGTGTTCACACGCAGCGCAATTTATTGCAGATTTTCAGTGTGGATCCTGCACTACGTATGATTTACAGTACAATATGTGTGGACGCCAAAAATCACAAAATCCTCACAAATTTACCATACAGACCAGTGTTCTCTAACCTGTGACTTTCCGGCTGTTGCAAAACTACAATTCCCAGCATGCCATGATAGCTGCTGGCTGTCCGTGCATGCTGGGAGTTGTAGTTTTGCAACAGCGGGAGGTACCTTGGTTGGGAAACACTGCTCTACAATGTGGGAATACTGCAGAACTAAAGCTCCCAGCATGCCCTGATAGTTGCTGGCTGTCCGTGCATGCTGGGAGTTGTAGTTTTGCAACAGCGGGAGGTACCTTGGTTGGGAAACACTGCTCTACAATGTGGGAATACTGCAGAACTACAGCTCCCAGCATGCCCTGATAGTTGCTGGCTGTCCATGCATGCTGGGAGTTGTAGTTTTGCAACAGCTGGAGTCACCCTGGCGGGGAAACACTGCTCTACAGTGTGAGAATTCTGCAGAACTACAGCTCCCAGCATTCCTTGATAGTTGCTGGCTGTCCGTGCTTGCTGGGAGTTGTAGTTTTGCAACAGCTGGAGTCACCCTGGTGGGGAAATGCTGCTCTACAGTGTGAGAATTCTGCAGAACTACAGCACCCAGCATACCCTGATAGTTGCTGGCTGTCCGTGCATGCTGGGAGTTGTAGTTTTTGCAACAGCTAGAGGCACCCTGGCGGGGAAACACTGCTCTACTTCGTGAAAATACTGCAAAACAACAACTCCCAGCATGCCCGGCCAGCCTTTGGCTGTCCGGGCATGCTGGGAATTGTAGTTTTGCAACAGCTGGAGGTACCTTGGATGGGAAACATTGCTCTACAATGTGGGAATACTGCAGAACTACAACTCCCAGCATTCCCCGGCAGCCGAGCATGCTGGGAGTTATAGTTTCACAACATCTTGATTGACCGTGGTTGTGAAACACTGCTCTAATTCTGCAGAACTACAGCTCCCAGCATGCCCTGATAGTTGCTGGCTGTCCGTGCATGCTGGGAGTTGTAGTTTTGCAACAGCTGGAGGCGCCCTGGATGGGAAACACTGCTCTACAGAGTGAAAATACTGCAAAACAACAACTCCCAGCATGCCCAGACAGCCAACGGCTGTCCGAGCATGCTGGGAGTTGTAGTTTTGCAACGGCAGGAGGCACACTAGTGGGGGGAAAAGTATGAAAATTAGCTCTAAGAAAACTATCACAAACTAGACAAACCAGGGTGACTCTGGTTTGGTTCCGTATTAAGAAGAAATAATTTGCATACCTCGTGTTATAATTCATCATCATTATTTCTCAAGATCCCCGCTTCCTATTAGGGATTGAATACTTCTCACAGCTGAGGGTTTGGTACAATGTATCCAATCTGGAAAATTCCCCTGTGAGGTTAGCAGGATGCACTGTTCTGGATACAATTGTAGAAAACTCTCTACTGTGAGAAGCAATGAGTTGTGGGCTGCGATGAGTTGTTTTGCAACATCTGGAGGTCCATAGTTTGGAGACCACTAGTCTAAACCTTTAGGCCGGGTTCACACTTGAGAAGCTCCAGGCGGAAAATTTCCATCTGGAGCTTCCAAGTGCGGCCAACGCCAATTGAATCAGTCGGCTCTAGAACTACGCAGATATTTCCGTACCCATAGACTGCAACATCTGCGGCGCGGATACCACCAGAAACAAGCAGGTTCTGGAGAAATTTTTTGGATCGGAATTTTCTGTCAGAAATTCAGACCAGAAAATTCTGCAGTGTCAATGGGTTCAGGGAAAACCCACTTACCTGCATGTTAGGCTTCATGCTGCAAAATTTCCCACTGAACTTCCTGAGCAGAATTCCGGACGGAAATCCCGTAGTGTGAACCCGGCCTTAAAGGGGTACTCCCCTGGAAAACATTTTTTTTTAAATCAACTGGTGCCAGAAAGTTAAACAGATTTGTAAATTACTTCTATTTAAAAATCTTAATCCTTCCGGTATCAGCTGCTGTATGCTCCACAGGAAGTTATTTTCTTTCTCGATTTCTTTTCTGTCTGACCACAGTGCTCTCTGCTGACACCTCTGTCCATTTTAGGAACTGTCCGGAGCAGCATAGATTTACTATGGGCATTTGCTCCTACTCTGGATAGTTCCTGACATGGACAGAGGTGTCAGCAGAGAGCACTGTGGTCAGACAGAAAAGAAATACAACAGCTGATAAGTACCGGAAGGATTAAGATTTTTAAATAGAAGTAATTTACAAATCTGTTTAACTTTCTGGCACCAGTTGATTTAAAAAAAAATGTTTTCCAGGGGAGTACCCCTTTAAGGCCGGGTTCACACTACGGGATTTCCGTCCGGAATTCTGCTCAGGAATTTCAGTGGGAAATTTAGCTGCATGAAGCCTAACATGCAGGTTAGATCATACAACAGCTGATAAGTACTGGAAGGATTAAGATTTTTAAATAGAAGTAATTTACAAATCTGTTCTCCCTTATGGGGCCCCCGACTCTGCTCCGGTAATGACGTGTTGCACCCAGCACGGAAGCTGGTCAAAACACTCCCCCCTCCATTCATCCCTATGGGAGAGGTGGAGACATAGAGCTGAATGGAGGGGACGTGTTTCAACCAGTTCCATGCTCAGTATGACACGCGCATTAAAGGAGAAGAGCCGGGGCCCGTACAGGAGATCGTAGGGGGTCCCAGCAGTCGGGGGTCCTGTAGACAGGGGATACATTTTTTCCGTCGCATATCTCCTTTAGGTGAGGGTCACACCAGGTGAATCCACAGTGTATTTCACGCTGCGGATGTGCCGGCGGCAGTCACAAAGGGACTGCAGAGCAAGCTCCCTGCTGCGGCCTGGTAGCTCTATGTTTCTGCTTGTAGTGGTTGATTTCCCGTTGTAGAAATCCGCCACTACGAGCGGATACACACAGTCGGGGAACTCGCTCTGTAGTCTGTCCATGACTGCCGTTGGCTCATCCACAGCGTTAAATACGCCCTGTGTGACCCTGCCCTTAATGGCCATGAAATAATTTCTGCTTCCAAGTGGTGTAATATCTAGGGCTGCAATGATTAATCGATTGATAAAAATTGATAACGGGATTCGTTGTCAACGAATCTCGTCATCGATTAATCAAGCTCCGATGCGTTGTTAAGCAAAAATGAGTTACAAAGGTCATAACGCCGGCAATATGACATTTGTAACCCATTTTTTTTGGGTCAGTGCTGCCCTTCTGCAGGCGGCACTGCGCTCCGTCCACTCCTCGGCTGGCTCCCCGGCCAGAGAAAATTAAGTTACGGTGCTGTGATATCATATTCCCTGCCGGGAGCTCTGATTGGTCAATCGGTGCTAGCCAATCAGAGCTACCGGCGGGGAATATGAAATCACAGCACAGTAACTTCATATTCCCTGCTGGGACCTGGCCGGCCGAGGGCGGAGTGCAGGATGAGGTACGGAGGTGCAGGCATTATGCGATCTAAGAGAAGGTCATTTTCATTACTTTGCTGGTCCCGGATGATTGACTTACAGGGATCCATCCTGGGAAAGGCAGGCAATAGGCATGGCACTAATTCTTCAGAGGGCTTTTAAAGAATGAAAGAAGCGATCTGATTATTTGCTTTGGAAAACTGCACCACTCTTCATCTACACAGGTTTAGATAAATCTCCCCCATACTTCCTCAATAATTAGTTTTTTTCGTGTGAAAATCTCTTTTCTTTTTATCCAAGTCTTGCTGAGCTGACAGTCACTTCCTCCATCTTCCTCATTACCGCAAGGGAGATTTTGAGATAGATTCCCCTCAGCCTCCATGGTGGCCTCTGTTGTTATGCCTGTGATGTAAATGGAGATGGGGTCACATATCAACTGCTGAAGACAGTAGCGCACCTAGGCTCATTCTCCTGTGGAAAACATTTCTCTAGGAATCTTTTATAAAGGGTTGATATTGCCTCTGGTGTTGTTCTGGAGTCTCCACTCCGAGTGACACAAGCCTTCATCTTTCCCCTATCCCAGAGTGTAAGTTGTGAGGTAAGGATGTGAGGTAAGAATGTGAGGTAAATATCTGAAGTAACGTCATAAGGTAACGTTGTGAGGTAAAGATGTGAGGTAAGAATGTATGGTAAAGATGTAAGGTAATGTTTTAAGGTAACGATGTGAGGTAAAGATCTGAGGTATAGATGTGAGGTAAGAATGTGAGTTAAAGATGTGAGGTAAGGATGTGAGGTAAGGATGTGAGGTAACGTTGTGAGGTAAATATGTGAGGTAAGGATGTGAGGTAAAGATGTGAGGTAAAGATGTGAGGTAAAGATGTGAGGTAAGGATGTGAGGTAAAGATGTGAGGTAAAGATCTGAGGTAAAGATCTGAGGTAAAGATGTGTGGTAAGAATGTGAGGTAAGAATGTGAGTTAAAGATGTGAGGTAAGAATGTGAGTTAAAGATGTGAGTTAAAGATGTGAGGTAAGGATGTGTGGTAACATTGTGAGGTAAATATGTGAGGTAAGGATGTAAGGTAAAGATCTGAGGTAAAGATCTGAGGTAAAGATGTGTGGTAAGAATGTATGGTAAAGATGTGAGGTAACGTTGTGAGATAAAGATGTGAAGTAAAGTTGTGAGGTGAAGTTGTGAGGTAAAGATGCACCATGTGATAGATTTAGGTGCAATACCCCCCACAATTTGAGATGCGCCTAAATTCTGGCTAACGTGAGACACGTTAATACATGTGAAGAGTTTAACACAGTGGGGAACAAAACAACTTGGGAAATGCTAAACCTCCCACTTTGGATAAATGCCCCCAATATGTTACAAGGCTGCAGAGTTTCTCATTATACAGGGGGTTTCTAGGATAGACATTGGGGGCATATTGTCTCAGGATAGACATTGGGGGCATATTGTCTCAGGATAGACATTGGGGGCATATTGTCTCAGGATAGACATTGGGGGCATATTGTCTCAGGATAAACATTGGGGGCATATTGTCTCAGGATAGACATTGGGGGCATATTGTCTCAGGATAGACATTGGGGGCATATTGTCTCAGGATAGACATTGGGGGCATATTGTCTCAGGATAGACATTGGGGGCATATTGTCTCAGGATAAACATTGGGGGCATATTGTCTCAGGATAGACATTGGGGGCATATTGTCTCAGGATAGACATTGGGGGCATATTGTCTCAGGATAAACATTGGGGGCATATTGTCTCAGGATAGACATTGGGGGCATATTGTCTCAGGATAGACATTGGGGGCATATTGTCTCAGGATAGACATTGGGGGCATATTGATATGATATATGGGGGAAGTCTGACTATTCAGACCCCTCATGCTGATCACAATAATAAAGTTGCAGGAGGGCTTCATCATTAATTATAATGACCCGACCAATATGGCTTCCGGAAAAAACATCAAGCGTCTGATCCAGTCACCAGTATGGCTGCCTGTACAGATAGCGGTCCTTGGGGTCAGGATGTCCCCCTAGTGCCCCCTCTCCGGTCATATATATATAACAACAATGTAATAAGGAGTCATTATATGAAAGAATAACAATGTGTGTAATTGTCACCAGAAAAACTGGCTCCTCCGGCTGGGTGTGTCCGCCATCACTGTTTACCTTCACGGTGAGTGTATCAGAGCGCAGCATGTATGAGCGGCGCTGATGTCTACACAACATTACATAACACGGTTAAGTCACATCTACAAACAAAGACAAAAAGACAAAAAGACAGATGCTGTAATCACCTAGGTCAGTGTTTCCCATCGTGGCGCCTCCAGCTGTTATAAAACTACTGGGAGTTGTAGTTTTACAACAGCTGGAGGCACCCTGTTGGGAAACACTGGACTATATGTATGTTGATATGTACTTGTTTTGTATTATACATAATATATACTTGATATATACTCGATATGTATTAAAACATACTTGATATATACTCAATATGTAATATATATACTTGATATGGATTATATCTACTTGATATGTATTATATCTACTTGATATGTATTATATCTACTTGATATGTATTATATCTACTTGATATGTATTATATCTACTTGATATATACTTGATATGTATTATATCTACTTGATATCTACTTGATATGTATTATATCTACTTGATATGTATTATATCTACTTGATATATACTTGATATGTATTATATCTACTTGATATGTATTATATCTACTTGATATGTATTATATCTACTTGATATATACTTGATATGTATTATATCTACTTGATATATACTTGATATGTATTATATCTACTTGATATGTATTATATCTACTTGATATGTATTATATCTACTTGATATATACTTGATATGTATTATACATACTTGATATATACTTGATATGTATTATATCTACTTGATATATACTTGATATGTATTATACATACTTGATATATACTTGATGGGGGAGATTTATCAAAACCTGTGTAGAGGAAAAGTTGCCCAGTTGCCGATAGCAACCAATCAGATCGCTTCTTTCATTTTCATGAAGGCCTATGTACTTGATATGTATTATACATAATATACCAGATATGTACTTGATATGTATTATACATAATATACCAGATATGTACTTGATATGTATTATACATAATATACCTGATATGTACTTGATATGTATTATACATAATATACCAGATATGTACTTGATATGTATTATACATAATATACCTGATATGTACTTGATATGTATTATACATAATATACCTGATATGTACTTGATATGTATTATACATAATATACCAGATATGTACTTGATATGTATTATACATAATATACCTGATATATACTTGATATGTATTATACAATATATACCTGATATATACTTGATATGTATTATACATTATATACCTGATATATACTTGATATGTATTATACATAATATACCTGATATATACTTGATATGTATTATACATAATATATACTTGATATATACTTGATATGTATTATACATAATATACCTGATATATACTTGATATGTTTTATACATAATATACCTGATATATACTTGATATGTATTATACATAATATACCTGATATATACTTGATATGTATTATACATAATATACCTGATATGTACTTGATATGTATTATACATAATATACTTGATATGTATTATACATAATATACCTGATATATACTTGATATGTATTATACATAATATACCTGATATATACTTGATATGTATTATACATAATATACCTGATATGTACTTGATATGTATTATACATAATATACTTGATATGTACTTGATATGTATTATACATAATATACCAGATATGTACTTGATATGTATTATACATAATATACCTGATATATACTTGATATGTTTTATACATAATATACCTGATATATACTTGATATGTATTATACATAATATACCTGATATATACTTGATATGTATTATACATAATATACCTGATATGTACTTGATATGTATTATACATAATATACTTGATATGTATTATACATAATATACTTGATATGTACTTGATATGTATTATACATAATATACCTGATATATACTTGATATGTATTATACATAATATACTTGATATATACTTGATATGTATTATACATAATATACTTGATATATACTTGATATGTATTATACATAATATACCTGATATATACTTGATATGTATTATACATTATATACCTGATATATACTTGATATGTATTATACATAATATACCTGATATATACTTGATATGTATTATACATAATATACCTGATATATACTTGATATGTATTATACATAATATACCTGATATGTACTTGATATGTATTATACATAATATACTTGATATGTACTTGATATGTATTATACATAATATACCTAATATGTACTTGATATGTATTATACATAATATACCTGATATATACTTGATATGTATTATACATAATATACCTGATATATACTTGATATGTATTATACATAATATACTTGATATATACTTGATATGTATTATACATAATATACTTGATATATACTTGATATGTATTATACATAATATACTTGATGTATACTTGATATGTATTATACATAATATACCTGATATATACTTGATATGTATTATACATAATATACTTGATGTATACTTGATATGTATTAGACATAATATACTTGATGTATACTTGATATGTATTATACATAATATACCTGATATATACTTGATATGTATTATACATAATATACTTGATATATACTGGATATGTATTATACATAATATACTTGATGTATACTTGATATGTATTAGACATAATATACTTGATGTATACTTGATATGTATTATACATTATATACCTGATATATACTTGATATGTATTATACATAATATACCTTATATATACTTGATATGTATTATACATTATATACCTGATATATACTTGATATGTATTATACATAATATACCTGATATGTACTTGATATGTATTATACATTATATACCTGATATATACTTGATATGTATTATACATAATATACTTGATATATACTTGATATGTATTATACATAATATACCTGATATATAATTGATATGTATTATACATAATATACATGATATGTACTTGATATGTATTATACATAATATACCTGATATGTACTTGATATGTATTATACATAATATACTTGATATATACTTGATATGTATTATACATAATATACATGATATGTACTTGATATGTATTATACATAATATACATGATATGTACTTGATATGTATTATACATAATATATACTTGATATATACTTGATATGTATTATACATAATATACATGATATATACTTGATATGTATTATACATAATATACTTGATATGTACTTGATATGTATGATACATAATATACTTGATATGTATTATACATAATATACCTGATATGTACTTGATATGTATTATACATAATATACCTGATATATACTTGATATGTATTATACATAATATACCTGATATATACTTGATATGTATTATACATAATATACTTGATATATACTTGATATGTATTATACATAATATACCTGATATATACTTGATATGTATTATACATAATATACCTGATATATACTTGATATGTATTATACATAATATACCTGATATATACTTGATATGTATTATACATAATATATACTTGATATATACTTGATATGTATTATACATAATATACCTGATATATACTTGATATGTATTATACATAATATACTTGATATATACTTGATATGTATTATACATAATATACTTGATATATACTTGATATGTATTATACATAATATACCTGATATATACTTGATATGTATTATACATAATATACTTGATATATACTTGATATGTATTATACATAATATACTTGATATATACTTGATATGTATTATACATAATATACCTGATATGTACTTGATATGTATTATACATAATATACCTGATATGTACTTGATATGTATTATACATAATATACCTGATATATACTTGATATGTATTATACATAATATACCTGATATATACTTGATATGTATTATACATAATATACCTGATATATACTTGATATGTATTATACATAATATACCTGATATATACTTGATATGTATTATACATAATATACCTGATATATACTTGATATGTATTATACATAATATACCTGATATATGTCACGATGCCGGCTGGCAGGTAGTGGACCCTCTGTGCCAGAGAGGGATTGGCGTGGACCGTGCTAGTGGACCGGTTCTAAGCCACTACTGGTTTTCACCAGAGCCCGCCGCAAAGCGGGATGGTCTTGCTGCGGCGGTAGTGACCAGGTCGTATCCACTAGCAACGGCTCACCTCTCTGGCTGCTGAAGATAGGCGCGGTACAAGGGAGTAGGCAGAAGCAAGGTCGGACGTAGCAGAAGGTCGGGGCAGGCAGCAAGGATCGTAGTCAGGGGCAACGGCAGAAGGTCTGGAAACACAGGCAAGGAACACACAAGGAACGCTTTCACTGGCACTAAGGCAACAAGATCCGGCAAGGGAGTGCAAGGGAAGTGAGGTAATATAGGGAAGTGCACAGGTGAAAACCCTAATTGGAACCACTGCGCCAATCAGCGGCGCAGTGGCCCTTTAAATCGCAGAGACCCGGCGCGCGCGCGCCCTAGGGAGCGGGGCCGCGCGCGCCGGGACAGAACAGACGGGGAGCGAGTCAGGTAGGGAAGCCGGGGTGCGCATCGCGAGCGGGCGCTACCCGCATCGCGAATCGCATCCCGGCTGGCAGCAGGATCGCAGCGCCCCGGGTCAGAGGACGTGACCGGAGCGCTGCAGCGGAGGGAGTGAAGCGAGCGCTCCGGGGAGGAGCGGGGACCCGGAGCGCTCGGCGTAACAGTACCCCCCCCCTTGGGTCTCCCCCTCTTCTTGGAGCCTGAGAACCTGAGGAGCAGACTTTTGTCAAGGATGTTGTCCTCAGGTTCCCAGGATCTCTCTTCAGGACCACAACCCTCCCAGTCAACTAAAAAAAAATTTTTCCCTCTGACCTTTTTGGCAGCCAAAATTTCCTTGACCGAGAAGACGTCCGAGGAGCCGGAAACAGGAGTGGGAGGAACAGATTTGGGAGAAAAACGGTTGAGGATGAGTGGTTTGAGAAGAGAGACGTGAAAGGCATTAGGGATACGAAGAGAAGGAGGAAGAAGAAGTTTATAAGAGACAGGATTAATTTGACACAAAATTTTGAAAGGACCAAGATAGCGTGGTCCCAACTTGTAGCTAGGGACACGGAAGCGGACATATTTAGCGGAGAGCCATACCTTGTCTCCAGGGGAAAAAACGGGGGGAGCTCTTCTCTTCTTATCCGCGAACCTCTTCATGCGTGAAGAAGCCTGTAAAAGAGAATTTTGGGTCTCTCTCCATATAATGGAAAGGTCACGAGAAATTTCATCCACAGCGGGCAGACCAGAGGGCAAGGGGGTAGGGAGGGGGGGAAGAGGGTGACGGCCGTACACCACGAAAAATGGGGATTTGGAGGAAGATTCAGAGACCCTGAAGTTATACGAAAATTCGGCCCATGGAAGGAGATCTACTTCTGAGGCATCCGAGGAACGAGAGAGAGCATCGGCCCTAATGTTCTTATCGGCAGGACGAAAGTGAATCTCAAAATTAAATCGGGCAAAGAACAGAGACCACCGGGCCTGGCGAGGATTCAGCCGTTGGGCCGACTGGAGGTAGGAGAGGTTCTTGTGGTCGGTGTAGATAATAACAGGAAATCTTGATCCCTCCAGCAGATGCCTCCATTCCTCAAGTGCTAATTTAATGGCTAGAAGCTCTCGATCCCCGATGGAGTAGTTCCTCTCCGCTGGAGAGAAGGTCCTAGAGAAAAAACCACAAGTGACAGCATGCCCGGAAGGATTTTTTTGTAGAAGAACAGCTCCAGCTCCTACTGAGGAGGCATCAACCTCCAATAGGAAGGGTTTGGAAGGGTCAGGTCTGGAGAGCACGGGAGCCGAAGAAAAGGCAGACTTGAGTCGTTTAAAGGAGTCTTCTGCTTGAGGAGGCCAGGACTTGGGATCAGCATTTTTCTTGGTTAAAGCCACGATAGGAGCCACAATGGTAGAAAAATGTGGAATAAATTGCCTGTAATAATTGGCGAACCCCAAAAAGCGTTGGATAGCACGGAGTCCGGAGGGGCGTGGCCAATTTAAGACGGCAGAGAGTTTGTCTGGATCCATCTGTAGTCCCTGGCCAGAGACCAAATATCCTAGAAAAGGAAGAGATTGGCATTCAAACAGACATTTCTCAATTTTGGCATAGAGTTGGTTGTCACGAAGTCTCTGAAGAACCATACGGACATGCTGGCGGTGTTCTTCTAGATTGGCAGAAAAAATTAGGATATCGTCCAGATATACCACAACACAGGAGTATAATAGATCACGAAAAATTTCATTGACAAAGTCTTGGAAGACGGCAGGGGCATTACACAGTCCAAAGGGCATGACCAGATACTCAAAGTGTCCATCTCTGGTGTTAAATGCCGTTTTCCACTCGTCCCCCTCTCTGATGCGGATGAGGTTATAGGCGCCTCTTAAGTCCAATTTAGTGAAGATGTGGGCACCTTGGAGGCGATCAAAGAGTTCAGAGATGAGGGGTAAGGGGTAGCGGTTCTTAACCGTGATTTTATTAAGACCGCGGTAGTCAATGCAAGGACGTAGGGAGCCATCTTTTTTGGACACAAAGAAAAATCCGGCTCCGGCAGGAGAGGAGGATTTACGGATAAAGCCCTTTTTTAGATTCTCCTGGACGTATTCGGACATGGCAAGAGTCTCTGGGGCAGAGAGAGGATAAATTCTGCCCCGGGGTGGAGTAGTACCCGGGAGGAGGTCGATAGGGCAATCATAAGGCCTGTGAGGAGGTAGAGTCTCAGCTTGTTTTTTGCAGAAAACATCCGCGAAGTCCATATAGGCCTTAGGGAGACCGGTTACTGGAGGAACCACAGAGTTACGGCAAGGGTTACTGGGAACCGGTTTTTGACAGTTCTTGGAACAAGAGGACCCCCAACTCTTGATCTCCCCAGTGGACCAATCCAGGGTTGGGGAATGAAGTTGAAGCCAGGGAAGTCCAAGGAGAATCTCCGAGGTGCAATTGGGGAGGACCAAAAGTTCAATCCTCTCATGATGAGATCCGATGCTCATAAGAAGGGGCTCCGTGCGGAAACGTATGGTACAGTCCAATCTTTCATTATTTACACAATTGATGTAGAGGGGTCTGGCGAGACCGGTCACTGGGATGTTGAACCTGTTGACGAGAGAGGCCAAAATAAAATTTCCTGCAGATCCAGAGTCCAAGAAAGCCACTGTAGAGAAGGAGAAGGCAGAGGCAGACAACCGCACAGGCACAGTAAGACGTGGAGAAGCAGAGTAGACGTCAAGGACTGTCTCACCTTTGTGCGGAGTCAGCGTACGTCTTTCCAGGCGGGGAGGACGGATAGGACAATCCCTCAGGAAGTGTTCGGTACTAGCACAGTACAGGCAGAGGTTCTCCATACGGCGTCGTGTCCTCTCTTGGGGTGTCAGGCGAGACCGGTCGACCTGCATAGCCTCCACGGCGGGGGGCACAGGAACAGATTGCAGGGGACCAGAGGAGAGAGGAGCCGAGGAGACGAAACGCCTTGTGCGAACAGAGTCCATATCTTGGCGGAGTTCCTGACGCCTTTCAGAAAAACGCATGTCAATGCGAGTGGCTAGGTGAATAAGTTCATGTAGATTAGCAGGAATTTCTCGTGCGGCCAGAACATCTTTGATGTTGCTGGATAGGCCTTTTTTGAAGGTCGCGCAGAGGGCCTCATTATTCCAGGACAATTCTGAAGCAAGTGTACGGAATTGTACGGCGTACTCGCCAACGGAAGAATTACCCTGGACCAGGTTCAACAGGGCAGTCTCAGCAGAAGAGGCTCGGGCAGGTTCCTCAAAGACACTTCGGATTTCCGAGAAGAAGGAGTGTACTGAGGCAGTGACGGGGTCATTGCGGTCCCAGAGCGGTGTGGCCCATGACAGGGCTTTTCCGGACAGAAGACTGACTACGAAAGCCACCTTAGACCTTTCAGTGGGAAACAGGTCCGACATCATCTCCAGATGCAGGGAACATTGGGAGAGAAAGCCACGGCAAAACTTAGAGTCCCCATCAAATTTATCTGGCAAGGATAAGCGTATCCCAGGAGCGGCCACTCGCTGCGGAGGAGGTGCAGGAGCTGGCGGAGGAGATGACTGCTGAAGCTGTGGTAGCAACTGTTGTAGCATAACGGTCAGTTGAGACAGCTGTTGGCCTTGTTGCGCTATCTGTTGTGACTGCTGGGCGACCACCGTGGTGAGGTCAGCGACAACTGGCAGAGGAACTTCAGCGGGATCCATGGCCGGATCTACTGTCACGATGCCGGCTGGCAGGTAGTGGACCCTCTGTGCCAGAGAGGGATTGGCGTGGACCGTGCTAGTGGACCGGTTCTAAGCCACTACTGGTTTTCACCAGAGCCCGCCGCAAAGCGGGATGGTCTTGCTGCGGCGGTAGTGACCAGGTCGTATCCACTAGCAACGGCTCACCTCTCTGGCTGCTGAAGATAGGCGCGGTACAAGGGAGTAGGCAGAAGCAAGGTCGGACGTAGCAGAAGGTCGGGGCAGGCAGCAAGGATCGTAGTCAGGGGCAACGGCAGAAGGTCTGGAAACACAGGCAAGGAACACACAAGGAACGCTTTCACTGGCACTAAGGCAACAAGATCCGGCAAGGGAGTGCAAGGGAAGTGAGGTAATATAGGGAAGTGCACAGGTGAAAACCCTAATTGGAACCACTGCGCCAATCAGCGGCGCAGTGGCCCTTTAAATCGCAGAGACCCGGCGCGCGCGCGCCCTAGGGAGCGGGGCCGCGCGCGCCGGGACAGAACAGACGGGGAGCGAGTCAGGTAGGGAAGCCGGGGTGCGCATCGCGAGCGGGCGCTACCCGCATCGCGAATCGCATCCCGGCTGGCAGCAGGATCGCAGCGCCCCGGGTCAGAGGACGTGACCGGAGCGCTGCAGCGGAGGGAGTGAAGCGAGCGCTCCGGGGAGGAGCGGGGACCCGGAGCGCTCGGCGTAACAATATATACTTGATATGTATTATACATAATATACCTGATATATACTTGATATGTATTATACATAATATATACTTGATATATACTTGATATGTATTATACATAATATACCTGATATATACTTGATATGTATTATACATAATATACTTGATATATACTTGATATGTATTATACATAATATACCTGATATGTACTTGATATGTATTATACTTGATATGTACTTGATATGTATTATACATAATATACCTGATATATACTTGATATGTATTATACATAATATACCTGATATATACTTGATATGTATTATACATAATATACCTGATATGTACTTGATATGTATTATACATAATATACCTGATATATACTTGATATGTATTATACATAATATACCTGATATATACTTGATATGTATTATACATAATATACCTGATATATACTTGATATGTATTATACATTATATACCTGATATATACTTGATATGTATTATACATAATATACCTGATATATACTTGATATGTATTATACATAATATACCTGATATGTACTTGATATGTATTATACATAATATACCTGATATATACTTGATATGTATTATACATAATATACCTGATATATACTTGATATGTATTATACATAATATATACTTGATATGTATTATACATAATATACCTGATATATACTTGATATGTATTATACATAATATACTTGATATATACTTGATATGTATTATACATAATATACCTGATATGTACTTGATATGTATTATACATAATATACTTGATATGTACTTGATATGTATTATACATAATATACCTGATATGTACTTGATATGTATTATACATAATATACCTGATATATACTTGATATGTATTATACATAATATACCTGATATATACTTGATATGTATTATACATAATATACTTGATATATACTTGATATGTATTATACATAATATACTTGATATATACTTGATATGTATTATACATAATATACCTGATATATACTTGATATGTATTATACATAATATACCTGATATGTACTTGATATGTATTATACATAATATACCTGATATGTACTTGATATGTATTATACATAATATACATGATATGTACTTGATATGTATTATACATACCCTCATACAGCCTCGTATATGGAAAAATTAGAATGCTATAGGGGGTCAAAATTGGGCACTTTAATAACATGCTAATTTTGTAAAAAAATAATAATACATTTTTTTTTTTTAAAGCAGTTCAATAATAGAAAAGTGTGTATGATTTTATTCATTTTGACCCATAGAATAAAGAAAACATGTCATTTTTACCGTAAAGTGTACAGCGTGAAAACGAAACCCGACATAATTTGTAAAATGTTGGTTTTATTTAAAATTTTCCCACACAAATAAATTTTTTGGGGGTTTGCCGTATATTTTATGGTAAATCGATGGTAACTGGTAAATCGAAGGATTATCGCACAAAAAAACAACAACAAGCCTCATATGGGTCTGTGTGTGGAAATATAAAAGAGGTATGGTTCTTAGAAGACGAGGAGGAAAAAGACGAAAATGCTAAAATAAAATGTTCTGTGTCCTTGAGGGTTAAACACCACACAGGGCATAAACAAGGACAATAGAGGAATAAGGATATTAATACAGAAGTAGTAAGGACAGAAGCTGCAAAACATACTAAGTCAGTATAAAGAAACACAATCAGGTTACTGTCAACCAAGGTAAGAGACAGCGCGAGACCGATATTGACGCCACCACAATGTGAACTATACATAATGTGCTTGATGTGTATTATATATACTTTATACAGTGGGGAAAAAAAGTATTTAGTCAGCAATCAATTGTGCAAGTTCTCCCACTTAAAGGGGAACTCCTGCCAAAGGATAGTGGATAAGATGTCTGATCTCTCATGCAGCACCCACCTGTGTGAGCTGCACGCAGCGCTGGAGGCTCTGAGTCTGAAGCCTCACGACCATGGGCCGGAGTATCTTGATGTCACGACTCCGCGGCTGTGTGACGTCACACCCAGCCTCCTCAATGCAAGTCCATGGGTTGGGGCGTGACTGCCAGCGGCAGGACCCCTGCCGATCAGACATCTTATTCCCTATTCTTTGGATAGGGGATAAGATGTCTTAGGGCTGGAGTACCCCTTTATGATGAGAGAGGCCTGTTATTTTCATCATAGGTTATGACCTCAGCTATGAGAGACAGAATGAGAAAATAAATCCATAAAATCACATTGTCTGATTTTTAAAGAATTTATTTGCAAATTATGGTGGAAAATAAGTATTTGGTCAATAAAAATGACAGAGGTCACATGTTTTCTGTCTTCACAAGGTTTTCATACACTGCTGGTATTTTGGCCCATTCCTCCATACAGATCTCCTCTAGAGCAGTGATGTTTTGGGGCTGTCGCTGGGCAACACAGACTTTCAACTCCCTCCAGTGGTTTTCTATGGGGTTGAGATCTGGAGAGTGGCTAGGCCACTCCAGGACCTTGTAATGCTTCTTAAGAAGCCACTCCTTCATTGCCCGGGCGGTGTGTTTGGGATCATTGTCGTGCTGAAAACCCAGCCACGTTTCATCTTCAATGCCCTTCCTGATGGAAAGAGGTTTTCACTCAAAATCTCACGATACATGGCCCCATTCATTCTTTCCTTTACACGGATCAGTTGTCCTGGTCCCTTTACTGAAAAACAGCCCCAAAGCATGATGTTTCCACCCCCATGCTTCAAAGTCAGTATTGTGTTCTTTGGATGCCACTCAGCATTATTTCTCTTCCAAACACGATAAGTTGAGTTTTTATCAAAAAGTTCTAGTTTGGTTTCATCTGACCATATGACATTCTCCCAATACTCTTCTGGATCCTCCAAATTCTCTCTAGCAAACTTCAGACGGGCCCGGACATGTACTGGCTTAAGCAGAGGGACACGTCTGGCTACTGCTGATGGTAGCTTTTGTTACTTTGGTACCAGCTCTCTGCAGGTCATTCACTAGGTCCCCTCATGTGGTTCTGGGATTTTTGCTGACCGTTCTTGTGATCATTTTGACACCACGGGGTGAGATCTTGCGTAGAGCCCCAGATCGAGGGAGATTATCAATGGTCTTGTATGTCTTCCATTTTCTAATAATTGCTCCCACAGTTGATTTCTTCACACCAAGCTGCTTGCCTATTGCAGATTTAGTCTTCCCATCCTGGTGCAGGTCTACAATTTTGTTTCTGGTGTCCCTCGACATCTCTTTGGTCTTGGCCATAGGGGAGATTGGAGTGTGACTATTTGAGGTTGTGGACAGGTGTCTTTTATAACAAGTTCACACAGGAGCCATTAATACAGGTAATGAGTGGAGGACAGAGGAGACTCTTACAGAAGAAGTTACAGGTCTGTGAGAGCCAGAAATCTTCTTGTTTGTAGGTGACCAAATACTTATTTTGCACCATAATTTGCAAATAAATTCTTTAATAATCAGACAATGTGATTTTATGGATTTTTTCTCATTCTGTCTCTCATAGTTGAGGTTATAACCTATGATGATAATTACAGCCTCTCATCTTTATAAGTGGGAGAACTTGTACAATTGGTGGCTGACTAAATACTTTTTTGCCCCACTGTATACATTATACAGTACCTGATGTGTATTATACAATACCTATAATGTCTCCCTTTGTGTAAGGAATTCTATGACAACACATTTATTCATAAATGTTTTTGTTGCTGTTGTTGCATTTTTTTGCTTCTTGATTCATAGAGCTCGGTCTTATTTACGTGATGTCTGACGTGTCCTACTAATGGCTTCAGTATAACTGGTAATATACACGAGTATTGTCCTGCATTCAGTCTTTTTTGAGTCATCCCTAAAAGAGTCATCTGATTTTTATTTTTTTATAAAAAACAAAACCGTGTTTCCCAACCATGGTGACTTTTTCAAATGAACAGACGGCCCATGTAATACAGGAATGTTCTTAGGACCAGGACTGGGGGACTCTTTGTCCTTGGATTGTGCAAAGCAGAGAACCCCCTAAATTACCTGAAAGTAAAAGAAAGTGTTATGTCTGTAGGGTTGAACCCCTGTTATTGGGGTCCCCTGTGATATTGCTGGATGTGGTGGTTCACCTGATCTCAGGCTGTGGAGTTCATTATCATCATCATCAGGCACAGAAATATAATCTGTCAGCAATTACCGTCTCCAGATCTCTATCTGCAATGTAACACCCCGAGCCAAAGATATAATCCCTGCACATCTCCAGGTGTTTGTGTGTTACATACTTACACAGGATGATGACACTCGGGGTACAGGAGGATAACACTCGGGGTACAGGAGGAGGACACTCGGGGTACAGGAGGAGGACACTCGGGGTACAGGAGGAGGACACTCGGGGTACAGGAGGAGGACACTCGGGGTACAGGAGGAGGACACTCGGGGTACGGGATGATAACACTCGGGGTACAGGATGATGGCACTCGGGGTACAGGATGATGACACTCGGGGTACAGGATGATGACACTCGGGGTACGGGAGGATGACACTCGGGGTACAGGAGGATGGCACTCGGGGTACGGGATGATGGCACTCGGGGTACAGGATGATAACACTCGGGGTACAGGATGATGACACTCGGGGTACGGGAGGATGACACTCGGGGTACAGGAGGATGGCACTCGGGGTACGGGAGGATGGCACTCGGGGTACGGGAGGATGACACTCGGGGTACAGGATAACACTTGGGGTACAGGATGATGACACTTGGGGTACAGGATGATGACACTCGGGGTACAGGATGATGACACTCGGGGTACAGGATGATAACACTCGGGGTACAGGATGATGACACTCGGGGTACAGGATGATAACACTTGGGGTACAGGATGATGACACTTGGGGTACAGGATGATAACACTCGAGGTACAGGATGATGACACTCTGGGTACAGGAGGATGACACTCGGGGTACAGGATAATAACACTTGGGGTACAGGATGATGACACTCGGGGTACAGGATAATAACACTTGGGGTACAGGAGGATGACACTTGGGGTACAGGATAATAACACTTGGGGTACAGGATGATGACACTCGGGGTACAGGATGACATTCGGGGTACAGGATGATAACACTCGGGGTACAGGATGATAACACTCGGGGTACAGGAAGATAACACGGGGTACAGGATGGGGTACAGGAGGATGACACTTGGGGTACAGGAGGATGACACTTGGGGTACAGGAGGATGACTCTCGGGGTACAGGATGATAACACTCGGGGTACAGGAAGATAACATGGGGTACAGGATGGGGTACAGGAGGATAACACTTGGGGTACAGGAGGATGACACTCGGGGTACAGGAGGATGACACTCGGGGTACAGGAGGATGACACTCGGGGTACAGGAGGATGACACTCGGGGTACAGGATGATGACACTCGGGGTACAGGATGATGACACTCGGGGTACAGGATGATAACACTCGGGGTACAGGATGATGACACTCGGGGTACAGGATGATGACACTCGGGGTACAGGATGATGACACTCGGGGTACAGGAGGATGACACTCGGGGTACAGGAGGATGACACTCGGGGTACAGGAGGATGACACTCGGGGTACAGGATGATGACACTCGGGGTAGGAACACAATTGGGTCATGTGATGTTGTCCTGTGGAGGAATGAGGGAAGAATTCTCTGTTTTGATGAGTTGGACGCTGTTGTTCTGTGTTTGTCGCTCTTTGTCATGTGACTTCTTCCATCATTCATCAGCTCCAGTCTCGTCGCATTATTCAGGCATTAGTGACCCGTTCACAGTCGGTATAAGCCCCATTATAGTGACAGGAGCCGTCAGGTATGTGGGTGTCCTCCTGACATGGAGCTGTATACTCAGGATGAGCCTTTATATGACCTAGAGACGCGTGCGGCAGACGGTGCGGACACAGGTTACAGCTTGGATTGTGTCACTTGCCATGGAGCACCGGGTGAGACAACCTCTAAATAATATATATAGTAATATAATAATAGTTACAATTAATAATACCATAATAATAAATAATAGTAATAATAATCTTAATGATTGTGCCTTTATTATACTCTGATTATGAATTTTCTGTGAATGTTTCAGTTTTGTTTTCTGTCTTGGATTTTGTCTGTATAGTTAAAATGACCTCATTACAGTGGCCCCCATTACATGTCAGCAGGGTCCATTGGATACCACTGAATTTAATATTTGTATATGTTTTTATTGAAAAACAAGAAATCTTTTACCTGGTCTTTCATGAAACAATTTTTAACAAAAACGTTTCATGAAACACCAGGTAAAATATTTATTGTTTTTTATGTATAAGGGTGCGTTCACACGGCCGTTTGCCCCCGTTCTGTTAAAAAAAAAAAAAAACGGATTTAAAAAAACCGATAGAAACGGCTGATCAAACAGATATCCGTTTTGAAGCGTTTGTAACCATTTTTAATCCATTTTTTTTAAATGAAAAAATCAGCCACCCACAGACTCCTGCAGCCGGGACTAATACTACTCCCATCATGGACAGACTTGTTCCTGGCTGCAGGAGAGGCTACATTAGTGCTTGTACTACTACCCCCATCATGCAACAGACTCTGTTCCATGATGGGGGTAGTATTACAGGGGCTGAGGGATTGATAGCACCAGATCTCGTTTCTAAGACCCGATCTGATCAGAAGTTATTAAGCCGGGGAGCGGGCGGTATGGTCCGCAACCCTGCGATCACCGATGTATTTTACTTTTTTTTAAATTCCCCGCGGGGAGCTCTGAATGGCCCGTACTGAGGAGCCAATCAGGGCTCCCTGCGGGATTTTTAAAATTGACAATTTATATTAAAAGCGCTGTGGGGGGCAAGATATATAGCGCTATATATCTAGCCCCCCAGAGCATTTATAAAGATATAACCCCAGCCAGCGCAAAATTATATACCCCCGCAGTGTGTGTGTGTGTGTGTGTGTGTGTGTGTGTGTGTGTGTGTGTGTGTATATATATATATATATATATATATATATATAATATGTGTATGTGAGCCCTCGCCAGCGCATTTATAATGTAACCCCCGCCCGCGCCTTTATAATTATATAACCCCCGCCAGCGCATTTATAATGTAGCCCCCGCCCGCGCCTTTATAATTATATACCACCCGCCAGCGCATTTATGCGACCCCCTGTTGGCGCATATGACAGCCTCCACGCCCCCCTCCAATAGAATTGCATTGAGGGTGCGGGGCGTGACTGCACGAGGGGGCGGGGCTATGATGTCACGAGCTCCCAGCTCCAGCTTTCAGAACAGTTTGTTCCAAACGCTGAGCAGCGGAGTACCCCTTTAAGGGAAAACGGTCATGTTTGCGGGGTCTCTGTCTCTAATATACATACCTTCTCAAGATCCTCTTCTAACTTCGCTGAAGGTGAATTTTGAATATTCATGGTCGCCGGTCACGTGAGCGATTGTGCCAACTGAGCGATCACGTGACCAGCGACCATGAATATTCAAATTAAGCCGGCGGGCCCGCCTCCAGCGTGAAATTCAGCGTAGATAGAAGAGGATCAGGTGCCGAACTGAAAGTATGTATATTAGTCAGAGACCCCGCATTGGTCTCCTGGTCACCCGCCCTATAACCCGGTGTATTGGATTTAGTGTGGGTGAACAGGATGACCGTTTTCCTTATACAGTATCATTTTTATTATATTTTTTAGCTGTTATTTGCAATGTAAATTTTCGAGGTTTTTTTTTTATTCTGTTTTTATTATATATTTAGTTAGTTTTCAATAATATTATTTTATTTGATTATTGTATATTATTTTTATTAACCAGTGTCGCTAAGGTATAGAAACATTTGGTATATGTATAATTCAAAGGAAGCGTCATGGGAGATTCTGTTAACCTCTTGAATGTGGGACTTAGTGTGTGTGTGTGTGTATATATCTGTATATGTGTGTGTGTGTATGTATATATGTGTGTGTATATCTATATGTGTGTGTGTGTATGTGTATATCTGTATATGTATATGTGTGTGTGTATGTATATATGTGTATATGTATATGTGTGCATGTATGTATGTATATATGTGTGTATCTGTATATGTATGTGTGTATGTGTGTGTGTGTGTATGTATGTATGTATATATATGTATGTGTGTGTATGTATGTATATGTGTGTATGTTCCAGCATCACGTCCAAACGGCTAAAGATATTAACATGAAACTTGGTCACATGTTACTTATATGTCACCAACAAACATAGGATAGGTGATTTAACCCTTACTCACCCCCATTTGCCAGGGGCGGGGTTTATGTTTAATGTCCTATACAAGTCTATGGGAAATATATGTTACTGCAGAACTTCCAAACGGCTGGAGATATTTCCATAATACTTGGTCACATGTTACTTATATGTCCACTTAAAATATAGGATAGTTAATTTAACCCTTAACTACCCCCATTTGTGAGGGTCGGGGTTTTTGTTTAAAGTCCCATGCAAATCAATGGGAAATGTATGTTCCCACATAACTTCTGTACGGCTGGAGATATTTCCATACCTGGTCACATATTACGAGTCAGGATAGGAGGAGGGGATGGGAGGTCGGGATAGGAGGACGGGATATGACAACAATATATGAGGACTGGATATGAAGTCAAAAGCTTCCTCCTTTTGTTTATTTTCCTCCCCAACAAGGTTTAGGAAGGAAAAACCGGGCAACGCCGAGTACTCAGCTAATATATATTTATACAGTGGTCCCTCAACATACGATGGTAATTCGTTCCAAATGACCCATCGTTTGTTGAATCCATTGTATGTTGAGGGATCCGTGCAATGTAAAGTATAGGAAGCTTTACTCACCTGTCCCCGCCGCTCCGGACCAGGTCCTCACCGCTCCCGATGCTGTCCCAGGGGCTCCCGATGCTGTCCCAGGGGCTCCCGCTGCTGTCCCAGGGGCTCCCGATGCTGTCCCGCTGCTCCGGTGTCTTCTTCGCAATCCTCCTGCGTCTTCCGCATCTTCTCCAGGGTCCGGGTCTCGCTTTCTGGTGACGTTATTACGCTGCTGCGCTGGCACGGCGTGCGTAGTGACGTAATAACGATGCCGGAAAGCGAGGCCCGGACCCTGGAGAAGATGCAGAAGACACCGGAGGATCGCGAAGTGGACCCGGAGCAGCGGGAATAGGTGAGTGAACCTGTCTGGGATGCTTAAACTGCTATCCGACAGAAGCTTAAGCATTTTGCGCTGTCGGATAGCAGTTAATGCGATGGCCCCGACATATAAAAGCATCGTATGTCGATTTGATCATATGTCGGGGCCATCGCAGGTCGGGGGGGTTAATATATATATATATATATATATATATATATATATATATATATGTGTGTGTGTGTGTGTATATGTGTGTATATAAAAAAAATTTCTTAATTAATTAGCAGTGCTGAGACTTTGTTCTATACAGCCGAAACAAGAAGAAAAAGTACACTATATAGTGCACACCCAATCAAATACAACAATCTTTATTAGAATTAGTACAAAAAAAACACATATACAACATGTCTAATCAGACAAAATCCCATTAAAAGCATTAAAAAAAAACCACTTAAGTGCCCTCCCACAACAGGGAGCAGCCCCTAGGACCCCTCCCAGGACACCTGTATATATCTGTATCCAACACTGCCTCCGCACACATATAAAAAAAATGTCTCTATGCAATTGTATAAATACCTGAATACATGGAAATAGTACTGTCCTAACCCCACTATCAAAAACAGTTTTCATTATACAACCTGATAGTCAGTAGCCCCACAATATATATCAGATGGGGAGCTGGGAAAATGCAAGAATCAGAGGCAGTGGGTCAGTATTCATCCATCAGGTGTCCTCCTGAATCCTACGCGTTTCGTCACCTACAGGTGACTTCCTCAGGGGTATTTTCTTCTTGTTTTGGTTGTGCAATTTGGAACACAAAGCAGCACCCCCCTTTTTATTAGAGCTGAGCCTGCTTGTGTCTAAGTGATTTATTTTGGTTCTATACAGGTCAGTGTTCAGGTGGGACGTTCATGCCGTTGCACAGATATTTCGGCAAAATGTCAGAATACGTGCAGAGGGCCAGGCCCCATCGATTTCAATGGCCTGAATGTAGTTCAGCGAGTTTTTGTCTTGTCCTAATATAATGCAGCATACTGTAGGTGGTTATTAGAGTAATGCAGAGGTTCTTGTGTATGCCTCGTGTTTACCTGTTTTTGCTGATGTGGCAGGCATGGAGTTTTCAGCCATATTGATGTCATTCCATTATTGAAATGATTTCCTAATGCTGCCTTCATTTCCCATGAATCCTCTAAGTTTGTATAGAGAGAGTGTGGAGTCTCATCACTGCACCTGGTCATCTAATTAGCCTGCTGGTGCTGGAAGTCATCCAGGCAAACTGATTAGATCAATGTTTTTCAAACATTGTGCCTCCAGCTGTTGCAAAACTACAACTCCCAGCATCCCCGGACAGCCAACGGCTGTCCGGGCATGCTGGGAGTTGTAGTTTTGCAACAGCTGGAGACGCACTGTTTGGAAAACACTGTATAACATTGTTCATTTCACTGGAGTATTCCATGAAAAACTGGACAATTATAGGTTCTATGGATAACGAACACAGTAACAATAATCTATGTATCTGTGCTAATACAATAAATGATAAATAGGCGACAAATCCATTTATGTTATAAGCAGTGACTTTGTGGACTTGTATACACATCACTCCCATCATGGACTGTATTTGTTTTTTATGTTGGATCAGGCACAAGCCCACCAGGGACAATATACACAGTGGATGTATTAGACACATAAAGGATAGGCTTATATATATATATATATATATATATATATATATATATATATATATTAGCCCAGGATAGAAGGTGTTTGTTTTCCCCTCCGCTCCCTTTCCATGACCCACGGGCCGATTCCCCATCCCATGTTCAACATGGCCGTCACAGACCAAGGCAAAGTTAATGGAGCCGGCCAGGGTTTGGCCTCTCTTTCCGGGAGCCCCATCTGGTGTTCTGCCTCCTCAATGGGAACTCCAGTGCTAAACTGCGTAATAAAGAATTAAAGGGGTTGTGCGCTGCCCTGCCTTTCGGAGCTCCGCACGCAGCGTCCGGAAGTTCATTACTCCGAACGCTGTGTGCGGGCTTCCGTGTTCGCGGCCGCCGGGCGTGACGTCATGCCCGGCCCCCTCTTGACGTCACACCCACCCCCTCTACCAAAGGCTATGGGAAGGGGGGGGCGTGACAGCGGTTGCGCCCCCTTCCCATAGACTTTCGTTGAGGGGGCGGGCGTGACGTCACAGCCGCCCCCTCAACGAAAGTCTATGGGAAGGGGGCGCAACCGCTGTCACGCCCCCCCCCTTCCCATAGACTTTGGTATAGGGGGCGGGTGTGACGTCACGCCCAGCGGCCGCGAACACGGAAGCCCGTACACAGCGTTCGGAGTAATGAACTTCCGGACGCTGCGTGCGAAGCTCCGAAAGGCCGGGCAGCGGACAACCCCTTTAAAGCGGTACTCCAGTGGAAATTTTTTTATTTTTTTATTTTTTATCAACTGGTGCCAGAAATGTAAACAGATTTGTAAATTCTATTAAAAAAAAAATCTTAATCCTTCCAGTACTTATCAGCTGCTGAATACTACAGAGGAAATTTTTTTTTTTTTTGAACACAGAGCTCTCTGCTGACATCATGACCACAGTGCTCTCTGCTGACACCTCTGTCCATTTTAAGAACTGTCCAGAGCAGGAGAAAATCCCCATAGAAAACAAATGCTGCTCTGGACAGTTCTTAAAATGGACAGAGGTGGCAGCAGAGAGCACTGTGCTCGTGAGGTCAGCAGAGAGCTCTGTGTTCCAAAAAGAAAATAACTTTCTCTGTAGTATTCAGCAGCTAATAAGTACTGGAAGAATTAAGATTTTTTAATAGAAGTAATTGACAAATCTGTTTAACTTTCTGGCACCAGTTGATTTAAAAAAAATAAAAAATAAGTTTTCCACCGGAGTACCCCTTTAATGAGCGACCGAAGTCAAGCGGTGACTCCGGTCGGCTCATTGTTGACCCGTATCCAGTTTCAAAACCAGATACGGATCAAAAATGAGCCGACCGGAGTCACCGTTTGACTCCGGTCGGCTCATTAAAGTAAATGGATTTCAGCGCCGGTCCGGCGCTGAAATCCATTTACTTTAATAAGCCGACCGTACAGACTCCAGTGACTTAAAACAAAGGGAGGTACAGGAACTTTTCTTCTCGTCATCACCCCTATTAGCCACAGATGGCTACTGTCACCTCTTCCCTGTACAGACTTCAGTGATTCAATGGAAGTAGCCTTAGGGTGCCTCCAGCTGTTTCCCACCTGCTAGCACCGGCAATCCGCCTGTCCAAGCAGTCACACAGGGGCATGCGAGTCGCCACGCTTGCTCACAGTCTACTCATAGATATCGTGGTGAGGCCGCGATGTGCGAGTACACTGCGCATGCGCGCTGCAGTTCGCCATGTGTGACTGCTCGGAGCTGCGGATTGCTGCTGCGAGCAGAGGGAAACAGCTGGAGGCACCCTAAGGGTCGGGTCACCGGCAGATCCACAGCCTAGTATATGGTGCGGATCCATGTCTTGTGACCCTACCCTAAGAGGACCAACACAAAAAAATGTCAGCAGTCCATAGCTTAGGAGCCCTGATCACACACCTTTCTTGAGATATGAGGGTTTATACTTTGTCTGACAACTTAGGAAATCAGTCAGATGGGCGTGGACTTAAAGGGGTTATCCAGGAAAAAAATTTTTATATATATCAACTGGCTCCAGAAAGTTAAACAGATTTGTAAATTACCTCTATTAAAAAATCTTAATCCTTTCAGTACTTATGAGCTTCTGAAGTTAAGGTTGTTCTTTTCTGTCTAAATACTGAAAGGATTAAGATTTTTTAATAGAAGTAATTTACAAATCTGTTTAACTTTCTGGAACCAGTTGATATATATAAAAGTTTTTTCCTGGATAACCCCTTTAATTTCAATAATGGGAGTGATTATCAAGTGATGGGCGGGATTATGCAGTCAGGGGTAATAGATATTTGACAATGAGTGGCGTATATACCTATTTTCAATACAGATTATAAAAGTGTGTGTGGGGGGCTCTTAAAGGGGTTATCCAGGAAAAAAAAAATTATATATCAATTGGCTCCAGAAAGTTAAACAGATTTGTAAATGACTTCTATTAAAAAATCTTAATCCTTTCAGTACTTATGAGCTTCTGAAGTTAAGGTTGTTCTTTTCTGTCTAAGTGCTCTCTGATGACACGTGTCTCGGAATCCGCTCAGTTTAGAAGAGGTTTGCTATGGGGATTTGCTTCTAAACTGGGTGTTTCCCGAGACAGGTGTCATCAGAGAGCACTTAGACAGAAAAGAACAACCTTAACTTCAGAAGCTCATAAGTACTGAAAGGATTAAGATTTTTTAATAGAAGCAATTTACCAAACTGTTTAACTTTCTGGAGCCAGTTGATATATAAAAAAAAAGTTTTTTCCTGGATAACCCCTTTAATGGGATGGATAGTCCCCTTTGTGTAGGGTCACATCCGCAGCTGGTTTTCTGCAGCTGAAATTCTGCTTGTGCATTTTCTGCTAAGAAAGATTTGCTACGTGTGACTCTACCCATAACATTTATTGACGTATTTATATTTGCAACATCAGGATTGCAGGATTTATGGTCTGTTCAGTTCTGGTGACTGATGACATAAGCGCGTACATACAGTCATAAGTGACACGTGTCATCGCTGCACATCCTATACCTACAGGAATTGTCTGTCTTAACCCCTTAACAATATAGGACGTATATGTACGTCCTGGTGCCCTGGTACTTAACGCACCAGGACGTACATTTACGTCCTATACATGACCGCGAGCACCGGAGCGGTGGTCGTGTCATGTGCGGCCGTACCTGGCTGCTATCAGCAGCCAGGGGCCCGCTGGTAATGGCGCACATCAGCAATCGTGCCATTAACCCCTCAGATGCCGTGATCAATACAGATCACGGCATCTGCGGGGGGGATCACATCATCCATAATGGCGGCCGGAGGTCCCCTCACCTGTGTCCGTCCGTCTCCAGGGGTCTTCTGCTCTGGTCTGACATCAAGCAGACCAGAGCAGAAGATCGCCGATAACACTGAGAGCAATGCCCTATGCACAGCACTGAACAGTATTAGCAATCGGGGACTGATAAAGTGTATAAAAATGAACAACAATATGTGAAAAATCCCCTTCCTAATAAAAAAAAGGAATTTGTCAATTTTTCCCATTTTACCCCCCAAAAAAGTGTTAAATAAATAATAAACATTGCCTATCAAAATATAATGTTATTGATCTCGTACGGTGAATGGCGTAAACGTAAAAAAAAAAAAGTCAAAAATTACATTTTTTTTTGTCACAATATAAAAATATGGAAAATAAATTATTTCAAAAGGTTAAAGGGGTACTCCGGTGCTTACACATCTTATCCCCTATCCAAAGGATAGGGGATAAGATGCCTGATCGCGGGAGTCCCGCAGCTGATAGCTATCACGCCCCCTCCCGTAGGCTTGAATTGAGGGACGGAGCGTGACGTCACACGGGGGCAGAGGCGTGACGTCACATGCTGCCGGGCCTGCGGTCGACCATAATCAGACCCAGAGCGAACACGCTCCGGGGACTGATTACAAACGGGGTGCCGCGTGCATGATCCCGGGCGTCCCCAGCTGCGGGACTCCCGCAATCAGGCATCTTATCCCCTATCCTTTGGATAGGGGATAAGATGTGTAAGCACCGGAGAACCCCTTTAATATATGCATATGGGGTATCAATAAAAAGTACAGATCATGGCTCAAAAAATTAACCCTCATACCACCGCTTATACGAAAAAATGAAAAAGTTATAGGTCATCAAATTAGAGGGATTTTAAACGTACTAATTTTGTTAAAAAGTTTGAGATTTTTTTCAAGCGCAACAGTAATAGAAAAGTATATAATAATGGGGATCATTTTATACGTCCACAAAGTAAAGAAGAGGAGTCGGCACTCACCAGATTCTTCCGATTGTCTTTATTTCTTATACTCCCATATAAAACAGGATGATGGACATAACAAGCGACAGCACTGTTTCGCTCTGTCTTGAGCTTCATTTTATACGTGTTAACCCACAGAATAAATAAAACATGTCATTTTTACCATAAATTGTACAGTGTGATGACCCGTAGATGACACACTCAGAGCGCCTCAGGGTCCCGTTCCAGTGATCGCAGCGCTCAGATCCCCCGCAATCAGCTACTTATCCCCTATCCTGTTAATTTTCGACAGAGTACTCCTTTAAGCCACAAGGCTGAATTTTTTTTACCTTTTATTTTTTATTTTTTTTGCAACAAAATGTCATGGTTTTGAAAAAAAAAAAAAAATTAAAATTGCATGAAGGTTCAAATAAGTGTGGCATGCTTGATGGCATTTTGTATAATATAACTAAAATTTTATTTTATTACTATTGTTTTTAATTTAGGTTTTGTTTATATATTTTGATTATATGTTATAATGTTTTTTTATTTCATAACTTTTTTTTATTAATTTAGGTTTTATTTGTTCTTGTAATATGATTATATATTAATATTTTTTTAGATTACAGTTTTTTTATTTAGGTTTTATTTGTTATAATATGATTACATATTACAATATGTTTTTATTACATTATATTTTTTTAATTTAGATTTTGTTTATATAAATATATTATAATATGTTTTATTTTATTCAAATTTTTTTCATTTTTGGTTTTATTTTTACATTATATTTTTTACATTTTGATTTTCTTTGTTTATATAATATAAATATATATTATATGTTTTTTTATTTTATTACAATTTTTCTCATTTTTGGTTTTATTTTTTGTATAATATGATCATATATATTTGATATGTTTTTTTCATTTTTATATTATAGCTATTTTTTTTATTTAGGATTTTGTTTTCGTCATAACTGTAAATATTAGCCTGAAACCCCTGGCAGTGGAAGCATTTTGTTGCATGTGGTAAAATAGGCATTGTCTGACTTTGAAAACCCTTTGCTATACACCCAGCTAAGGAATTCAGAGTTTATAGGACTTTCTTCTCTTGGCCAGAATAGAGAGGGGCCATAAATAGACTCTTCAGGACCTTTCCTGCTAGTTGTTAAGCAAAAACCTATTTTATGTGAGTGGTCACTGTGTAATGCTTCATTTCCCCTGTGGGGGTGCTGCAGAGACTAGATTACAGCTGATCACTGGGATCCCAGCAGTGGGGGGCATAGTCGTGGGACCCTAGAGATTGATGAAAGAAGGGAAGTCTTTAATAATGGATCATTTATGCCATTAATTTTTCATGTGTGTTTCCCAACCAGATGCAAAACTACAACTTCCAGCATTCCCGGACAGCCAAAGGCTGTCTGGGCATGCTGGGAGTTGTAGTTTTGCAACAGCTGGATGCACACTGGTTGGGGAACAGTGATCTGGAGTGTCACTGTATCGACCTAAGCGTTTTTTCTTTGCAGTCACTTGCAATACCACCATGCACCTGAAGGTGTCACCGTTGTGTGACTGACAGAGCACTAGGAGTAACAGTGACACTCAGTGGCAATACAAGGAATTGCACCTCAGTAATGATTGATCCATTCTACAGTATAATACCATTGTCTAAGATAGTTTGTATAAAAGTTAAAGTGTTACTGTCATTAGTAAGAAAAAAAAGAAAAATGCTTAAATCAGTGTAGTAATGTGCCCTAAGACCTGTATACATAATAATATGCATGTGTTAATATGTAAAATACCTTTTGATCCATGTATTCCTGTAATGAGTCTTTCTGCATTCCTCTCAGAGGTTGGGGGTGTTTCCCCTGGAGTATGATGAGCTCCTCTGCCCTGTCATGACGTCTGCACAAACATTTTTACACTTTCTGCCTAAATGCTCTATATAACTCAAATGCAGTCATGCATGTTCTATTTAACTCTAATACAGCAATGTGAAACTATATGGTGCAAGGACTGAAGGAAAACCTGCAGTTTGTGCCAAAAAATTTAGATTTTTACATTTTCCCAGCTTTGTGAACAAAGTTCAGGCTTTTTATAACCCTAAAGCAGCCATTGGAACCTATATGGTGCAAATACACACGATAAGAAAGTTCATAAAATGACCATTTTGCATATAAATAGGTTAGCACCTTGTACTACTTGTCACTGTGCATGTGAATGCTTCACATCTGAAGAGGCTGCAAGCTGTCTGCATCTTGTCTGGATCTCACAGGTATCCTCCTCACACAGCTCGATTATACACTGTACTGAGTGAGTAGAGGAGAGAGAAAACCACACCCATACTCCCCTCTCCCTTTAGAATTTTGGTCCTTTTCTTGTTAGCCAGGACCAAAAGAGCCCTAGATACCACTGTTAGTTTTCAAAATTAAAGAGACAGAGACCCCTAGTGGCCATGTTGTAAACATTTATTTCACATCGTTGGAAATACATTTTTAAGGAAGTATTAAATGGAACAAAGTTGTTTCTAACGACAGTAACACTTTAATTATGGCTTTCAGTACCTCTGCCTGCAGTCATAGAATGGAAATGAGAATCAGCCCACGTCATGTGATGGATACAGAGGTGTGAGACTTGTATTGGAATGAGCCATAAAAGTGAGTCCATCACATGACCTGGGCACCTCTGTAGGCTTTAGGTATAGATTGGGCCATTCTTATAACACCCATAGGTGATGTCTGGATTCTATAACTTTTTTGTGTTTTTCCCCCTATCAGTTTCGTGAATTAGATGGGATAAGAAGAGGGGGGCTGGTCCAGAGACTGGGACGTGATGGCGGCTGTGCCGAGGCCAGTAGTAGCCAATAGACCAGCGGATGACAGTCCCACTCTCACTAGAGCCTCTCTGGAACAGCCCAAGGGGAACGATGAGGAGCAGAAGGCCAGTGTAAGTAACGTGTGGGCATCCCACCTGTCATCAGTTCTGTGTGTCCTCCCATTTTAGTGGGGACTGTAGAGGCCTCATATTGTCCTCTGCTTCATCTATTCCTTTGCCTCTAGGTTCTTTCTTGCTACCTACATCATATTTTTATTACTTGCTTTGCTATAGTTTTTGATCATGCAGGTTCGGTATGGCAGCCAGCGGGCCATCAGTACATATTGTTGGGTAACTTCTAAATGTGTCGTCCAGATTTGGGGCCCCTCCTAGAAGGTGGTCCCGGGGAAATCTTTGGACTGGTTAATATATTGTTTGTGTAGCACATACCTCCATTCCTCCTACCTCCCCCACCTGATCTATCAATAACAGTCAATGACTCCGCTCTCTCCTCAATCCCACAAGTCCGCTGCCTTGGGCGTCACCTTAGATTTTGTCCTGTCTGTAAACTGCACACCCCACCCAGGCCCTCACTACCTCCTGACGCCTCCACCTCAAGAACATTTCTCAATTTCATTATTTCTTAACTTAAAGGGGTAGTGCGCTGCCCCAGTGTTCATAACATTTTGTTCCGAACGTTTGGAGTGGGCGGAGGGGGTCGTGACATCACGGCCCCGACCCTCGTGACGTCAAACCACGCCCCTCAATGCAAGTCTATGGGAGGGGGCGTGATGACTGCCACGTCCCCTCCCATAGACTTGCATTGAGGGGGTGTGGTGTGACATCACGAGGGATGTAGTTGTGACATCATGACCCCAGCTGCCCACACCCAGCGTTCTAAACAAATGCTGGGTGCTGCATAGAGATCGCGGTGGTACCAGTGGTGGGATCTCCGCGATCGGACATCATATCCCCTATTCTTTTGATAGGAGATAAGTGTCTAGGGGCGGACTACCCCTCTAACTCAACTAAACTGTTGGTACATGACCTCCTGATCTCTCTCCTGGACTAATGCAACATCCTCCTCTGTGGCCTCCCATCAATCCATCCTAAATTCTGCTGTCTAATTCACCTCTCCCCTCAATCCTCCTCTGCCCATCCCTTTTCTGGTAGCCATTTCCCAACGAATTCAGTTTAAAGTGTTAACCATGACATACAAGACTGTCCACAACCTGTCCCCTCCATGCATCTCTGACCTCCCGATACCGCTCCTCATGTAGTCTCTATTTCCCTCATGACCTCGAGCTGCTCTCTCTCCTTGTCCGCACCTCACACAACCATCTCTAAGCCTTCTCCCGTCCTTCCCCCATACACTCGTACTTGCTACCTCAACCCATCCGGCTCTTACCCACCATCAAGACCTTCAAGAATTGCCCGAAGACCCATTTCTTTAGAAAAGCCTACAACAGTGGTCTCCAAACTATAGACCTCCAGATTTTGCAAAACTCCCACTATGTTTGGACAGCCGTCCCTTCACTGTCTAGATTTGGGGTCCCTTCCTAGAAAGTGGTCTCGGGTAAGTCTTTGCACTGGTTGCTTTAAAAAGTACCTGTCACCAGATACTGTTCTAAACTAACTCAGGCTATGTTCCCTTACTCCTCCTTACACCCCTCCCACCCTTTAAATTTTTTTTTAAAGCTGTGTATCATATCTAGCTTCTTGCTCACATGCAATTTCTCAGCAGGAGAAAGTGAGAGTTTCCCAGCAGGCATGACCTCACTGAAGCCTGCTGGGGGACCAACTCCGCCCTCACATGGTTGCTGTGCTGTGATTAATAGAAGACCTCAGGCTCTGTGCATGTTTCAGTCTGTGTAGCCTTCAGTGAGGCTCTCCTTCAGCTTTGTCTGTGCAGCTTTCTGTTAGAATCTGTGGAGCTTTCACTTTCTGTGCACCTGTCAATCAACCTCAGTGCAGAAAAACACTTCCTGGGTTCGGATTCCTGCCAGGCCGGGAGGAGACCAAACTCACTATTAATTGTGGCAGGGAACAAAACAGAGCCACCTAGTGGTAGTTTTTTATATTACATTTTAAACATATTTGTGTTGATAATTTTAAAAGCAAGTGAATGGGAAAGTGTCTGCTAATTACACTGTATTAAAAGTTTTATTTGGTGACAGGTGCTCTTCAATAAATTAATTGCCTATCGCATACCTTCATTCCTCCAACCTCCCCCACCCAATCTATCAATCACAGTCAATGGCTCCGCTCTCTCCCCCGTCCCACAAGTCCACTGCCTTGGGGTCACCTTCAAACCGCATGTCCACACCCTCACCGCCTCCTGCTGCCTCCACCTCAAAAACATTTCTGGAATCCGCTAATTACTCATCTGTGACTCAGCCAAACTGCTGGTACATGCCCCCATCACCTCCCACCTGGACTACTGCAACATCCTCCTCTATGGCCTTCCATTAAACACTCTTGCTCCCCTCCAATCCATCCTCAACTTTTCTGCGCGACTAATCCAGCTCTCCCCTCACGTCTTCGTTGCCTCTCCCCTGTGCCAATCCCTTCACTGGCACGGCTTGCTACCCATTGCCCAACAAATTCAGTTTAAACTGTTCACCATGACATACACGACCATCCACAATCTGTCCCCCCCCCCCCCCATACATCTCTGACCTGATTTCCCGATACCGCCCCTCATGTCGTCTCAGTTTCTTTCAGGACCACCCCTTGTCCGCACCTCACACAACCTTTTCCAAGGCTTCTCCCGAGCTTCCCCCATTCACTGGAACCTGCTTCCCTGACACATCCGGCTCTCACCCAACCATCAAGAGCAATCTTTTTAGGAAAGCCTACAACAGTGGTCTCCAAATGATGGACCTCCAAATGTTGCAAAACTCCCAACATGCTTGGATAACCGTCCCTTCACTGTCAAGATTTGGGGGCCCCTCCTAGAATGTGGTCCCGGGGAAATCTTTGGACTGGTTAATATATTGTTTGTGTAGCACATATCCTCCATTCTCCCCCACCAGATCTATCAATTACAGTCAATAGCTCTACTCTCTCCCAAGTCCCACAAGTCCGCTGCCTTGGGCATCACCTTCGATTCTGTCCTGTCTTTAAAGGGTACCTTTCATCAAAACTTTTGATGTATTATAGATTAATGTATGCAGAATAACTTTCCAAGTGCATGTTATTAAAAAAACATGCTTCTTTCTATTTAGATTTCCACTGAAAAAATGACCACTAGGGGTCTCCCTACCAGTCCTAGCTGGAAGTCCTTTTTATAGATTTAAGACTCATGCTGGAGTCCTAAATCTCAGACTGCAGCCGGGACACAGACAAGCTCAGCACTGCTCCCTGCCTGTCAGACAGGAAGGAGCCAGCACTGTGCTCATAGCACAGCAGGGCATACTCCTGACTCTGCCTTACTGCATGCCCTCATTCATTTTACTATCTGAGCTCCGATCTTTCTTCTCTCTGCACATTCAGTTGTAAACAGAGAGGAGAAGATTCAGAGCTGCCAGCTGAGCTTGTCTGTGTCCCGGCTGCAGTCTGAGATTTAGGACTCCAGCATGAGTCTTAAATCTATAAAAAGGGCTTGCGGCCAGGACTGGTAGGGAGACCTCTAGTGGTCATTTTTTAAAAGTGGAAAATTAAATAGAAAGAAGCATATTTTTTTAATAACATACAATTGGAAAGTTATTCTGCATTTATTAATCTATAATATATCAAACGTTTTTTGGATGAAAGGTACCCCTTTAACCTTGTTTTCCACCAGAGTACCCTTTTAACCTTGACTGAACGTAACTATTGGTACATCCTCATCTCCCTCCGAGGCTACTGCAATATTCTCCTCTGCGGTTTTCCATCAATCCATCCTAAACTCTTCTGTCCGACTAATCACCTCTTCCCTCCCTCAGTTTAAAAGGTTACTCCACTGCCCCAGCGTTCGGAACATTTTGTTCCAAACGCTGGATGCTGGCTGCGGGGGTCGTGACGTCACGTCCATGCCCCTCGTGACGTCATGTCACGCCCCCCCCCCCCCAATGCAAGTCTATGGGAGGGGGCGTAGCTTGACATCACGAAGGGCTTTTCCGTAACGTCATGATCCCCACAGCCCACACCCAGCGTTCGGAACAAAATGTTCCGAACACTGGGGCAGTTGAGTACCCCTTTAAAGTGTTCACCATGACATACAAGACCATCCACCGTTTTCAGGTTTTTTTCCACATAAATCTGAAGGGTTTAGTCGGGGTGTATTTTATATGTTGGCACACTTCAGGTATTTTGGCGCAGACAACATGCAACAAAATTTTGGCACACGCCCGGCTGAAAACACATTCAGGTAGTCAATAAGAAATGGTGGCCCATATGTCAGTGTCGTTCCTCGTATTGTTTGGGCAAATAGTAACGCAGGAGGTGGCTATTGTGTCCCTGAGTTACCAGCTGTCTGTGCAGCCTGGGCAAATATTAGGATCCCGGAGCTCGGAGTGGAAAGGTTGGGGCCCACGAAGCTGTAGACGTGGAAGAGTTTGCGCCTCCTCAGATGCGGTGACCTGTGAGCGCTGACATGACGGATTTGTTCCTAATAATTTGCAGTAAACTTATGTTAAAGCCAAACTTTAGCTGTTGCATACAAATACACTGTGCAGGGACGGGTATAGCGGTGTGCAGGCTGAACAAGTGGCCTTGGGGGGGTCTCAGGGTCTGTGATCACCAGAGATATTCATTATAGTTGTATAACAGACACCAGGACCCTCATGTGTATTGTCTATAACAGGACCCCCATGTGTATTCTCTATAACCGGACCCTCATGTGTATTGTCTATAACCGGACCCCCATGTGTATTGTCTATAACCGGACCCCCATGTGTATTCTCTATAACCGGACCCCCATGTGTATTCTCTATAACCGGACCCCCATGTGTATTCTCTATAACCGGACCCCCATGTTACATAGTTACATAGTTAGTATGGTTGAAAAAAGACATACGTCCATCAAGTCCAACCAGGGGGTTGAAGTGAAGGGTGTAAGGGGATAAGGGAAAGGGATGTAGTTTTATAGTTCTGCATAAGCATTAATGTTATTTTGTTCCAGGAATGTATCTAACCCTGTTTTAAAGCTGTTAATTGTTCCTGCTGTGACCAGTTCCTGAGGTAGACTGTTCCATAAATTCACAGTCCTCACGGTAAAGAAGGCGTGTCGCCCCTTTAGACTAAACCTTTTCTTCTCCAGACGGAGGGAGTGCCCCCTCGTCCTTTGGGGGGGTTTAACCTGGAACAGTTTTTCTCCATATTTTTTGTATGGGCCATTTATATACTTATATACGTTTATCATATCCCCCCTTAAACGTCTCTTCTCAAGACTAAACAATTGTAACTCCTTTAATCGCTCCTCATAGCTAAGATGTTCCAGGCCCCATATTAGTTTAGTCGCGCGTCTCTGCACCCTTTCCAACTCCGCAGTGTCCCTTTTATGGACAGGTGCCCAAAACTAAACAGCATATTCCAGGTGAGGCCGTACCAAAGCTTTATAAAGGGGGAGTATTATGTCTCTGTCCCTTGAGTCCATGCCTCTTTTTATACATGACAATATCCTGCCGGCTTTGGAAGCAGCAGCCTGACATTGTGCTATTCTGTAGTCTGTGATCTACAAGTCACCCAGATCCTTCTCTACCAGTGACTCTGACAGTTTAATCCCCCCTAAGACATACGACGCTGCAGGTTATTAGTATACACAGCCCCCCCTCTATATACACAGCCCCCCTCCATATACACAGCCCCCCTCCATATACACAGCCCCCCTCCATATACACAGCCCCCCTCCATCTACACAGCCCCCCCTCCATCTACACAGCCCCCCCTCCATCTACACAGCCCCCCCTCCATCTACACAGCCCCCCCTCCATCTACACAGCCCCCCCTCCATCTACACAGCCCCCCTCCATCTACACAGCCCCCCTCTATATACACAGCCCCCCTCTATATACACAGCCCCCCTCTATATACACAGCACCCCTCTATATACACAGCACCCCTCTATATACACAGCACCCCTCTATATACACAGCACCCCCTCTATATACACAGCACCCCCTCTATATACACAGCCCCCCCTCTATATACACAGCCCCCCTAAGACATACGACGCTGCAGGTTATTAGTACCCAGATGCATAACTTTACATTTATCCACATTGAACCTCATTTGCCAAGTGGATGCCCAGACACTTAGTCTATCCAAGTCATCTTGTAACTTATGCACATCCTCTATAGACTGTACCCCCCTCTATATACACAGCCCCCCCTCTATATACACATCCTCTATATACACAGCCCCCCTCTATATACACAGCCCCCCCTCTATAGACTGTACCGTGCTGCAAAGCTTGGTGTCATCTGCAAAGATAGAAACAGAGCTGTTATTACCATCCTCTATATCATTGATAAATAAATTAAACAACAGCGGGCCCAGTACTGAACCTTGGGGTACACCACTAATAACCGGGGACCAATCAGAGTACGAATCATTGACCACCACTCTCTGGGTACGATCCATGAGCCAGTGTTCAATCCAGTTACAAACTAAAGTTTCCAAGCCCAAGGACCTTAACTTACCTGTCAGATGTCTGTGAGGGACAGTATCAAACGCTTTAGAAAAATCCAGAAACACTATATCCACAGCCATTCCTCTATATACACAGCCCCCCTCTATATCCACAGCCCCCCTCTATATCCACAGCCCCCCTCTATATCCACAGCCCCCCTCTATATCCACAGCCCCCCTCTATATCCACAGCCCCCCTCTATATCCACAGCCCCCCTCTATATCCACAGCCCCCCTCTATATCCACAGCCCCCCTCTATATCCACAGCCCCCCTCTATATCCACAGCCCCCCTCTATATCCACAGCCCCCCTCTATATCCACAGCCCCCCTCTATATCCACAGCCCCCCTCTATATCCACAGCCCCCCTCTATATCCACAGCCCCCCTCTATATCCACAGCCCCCCTCTATATCCACAGCCCCCCTCTATATCCACAGCCCCCCTCTATATCCACAGCCCCCCTCTATATACACAGCCCCCCTCTATATACACAGCCCCCCTCTATATACAGAGCTGTTAATACCATCCTCTATATCATTGATAAATAAATTAAACAACAGCGGGCCCAGTACTGAACCTTGGGGTCACCACTAATAACCGGGGACCAATCAGAGTACGAATCATTGACCACCCCTTTCTGGGTACGATCCATGAGCCAGTGTTCAATCCAGTTACAAACTAAAGTTTCCAAGCCCAAGGACCTTAACTTACCTGTCAGATGTCTGTGAGGGACAGTATCAAACGCTTTAGAAAAATCCAGAAACACTATATCCACAGCCATTCCTCTATATACACAGCCCCCCTCTATATACACAGCCCCTCCTCTATAGACTGTACCGTGCTGCAAAGCTTGGTGTCATCTGCAAAGATAGAAACAGAGCTGTTAATACCATCCTCTATATCATTGATAAATAAATTAAACAACAGCGGGCCCAGTACTGAACCTTGGGGTACACCACTAATAACCGGGGACCAATCAGAGTACGAATCATTGACCACCACTCTCTGGGTACGATCCATGAGCCAGTGTTCAATCCAGTTACAAACTAAAGTTTCCAAGCCCAAGGACCTTAACTTACCTGTCAGATGTCTGTGAGGGACAGTATCAAACGCTTTAGAAAAATCCAGAAACACTATATCCACAGCCATTCCTCTATATACACAGCCCCTCCTCTATATCCACAGCCATTCCTCTATATCCACAGCCCCTCCTCTATATCCACAGCCCCCCCTCTATATACACAGCCCCCCCTCTATATCCACAGCCATTCCTCTATATACACAGCCCCCCTCTATATACACAGCCCCCCTCTATATACACAGCCCCCCCTCTATATACACAGCCCCCCCTCTATATCCACAGCCCCCCCTCTATATCCACAGCCCCCCCTCTATATCCACAGCCCCCCCTCTATATCCACAGCCCCCCCTCTATATCCACAGCCCCCCCTCTATATCCACAGCCCCCCCTCTATATCCACAGCCCCCCCTCTATATCCACAGCCCCCCCTCTATATCCACAGCCCCCCTCTATATCCACAGCCCCCCTCTATATCCACAGCCCCCCTCTATATCCACAGCCCCCCTCTATATCCACAGCCCCCCTCTATATCCACAGCCCCCCTCTATATCCACAGCCCCCCTCTATATCCACAGCCCCCCTCTATATCCACAGCCCCCCTCTATATCCACAGCCCCCCTCTATATCCACAGCCCCCCTCTATATCCACAGCCCCCCTCTATATCCACAGCCCCCCTCTATATCCACAGCCCCCCTCTATATCCACAGCCCCCCTCTATATACACAGCCCCCCTCTATATACACAGCCCCCCTCTATATACACAGCCCCCCTCTATATACACAGCCATTCCTGTCAAGGCTTCTACTCACCTCTTCATAAAAGCAAATTAGATTGGTGACAACTTCTATCCTTAGTAAACCCATGCTGGCTATCACTTATAATACTATTATCCCCTATGTATTCCTGTATGTAATCCCTTATAAGTCCTTCAAACAATTTACCCGCAATGCACGTTAGACTTACCGGTCTATAATTGCCTGGCGAAGACCTAGAGCCCTTCCTGAAGATTGGTACCACATTAGCCTTGCGCCAGTCCCTTGGCACAATACCAGACACCAGAGAATCTCTAAATATCATGAACAAGGGTACAGATATTACTGAACTTACCTCTCTAAGAACTCTTGGGTGTAGTCCATCCGGCCCTGGAGATTTGCTTACATTTACTTTACTTAACTTACCTTGTACCATCTCTACATTAAGCCAGTTCAGTACATTACATGATGTGTTACCAGCACTGACCTGTACATGATGCGTTACCAGCACTGACCTGTACATGATGTGTTACCAGCACTGACCTGTACATGATGCGTTACCAGCACTGACCTGTACATGATGCGTTACCAGCACTGACCTGTACATGATGTGTTACCAGCACTGACCTGGCCAATGTCAGCTCCTTTTTCCATAGTGTATACAGAACTAAAGAACCCATTCTCTATAACTGGACCCTCATGTGTATTCTCTATAACAGGACCCCCATGTGTATTCTCTATAACTGGACCCCCATGTGCATTCTCTATAACAGGACCCCCATGTGCATTCTCTATAACAGGACCCCCATGTGTATTCTCCATAACTGGACCCCCATGTGTATTCTCTATAACTGGACCCCCATGTGTATTCTCTATAACAGGACCCCCATGTGTATTCTCTATAACTGGACCCCCATGTGCATTCTCTATAACTGGACCCCCATGTGCATTGTCTATAACAGGACACTCATGTGTATTCTCTATAACAGGACCCCCATGTGTATTCTCTATAACAGGACCCCCATGTGTATTCTCTATAACAGGACCCCCATGTGTATTCTCTATAACAGGACCCCCATGTGCATTCTCTATAACAGGACCCCCATGTGCATTCTCCATAACAGGACCCCCATGTGAATTCTCCATAACTGGACCCCCATGTGTATTCTCCATAACTGGACCCCCATGTGTATTCTCTATAACTGGACCCCCATGTGTATTCTCTATAACAGGACCCCCATGTGTATTCTCTATAACAGGACCCCCATGTGTATTCTCTATAACAGGACCCCCATGTGCATTGTCTATAACAGGACCCCCATGTGCATTGTCTATAACAGGACCCCCATGTGAATGCTCTATAACTGACCCTCATGTGAATTGTCTATAACAGGACCCCCATGTGTATTCTATATAACAGGACCCCCCATGTGTATTCTCTATAACTGGACCCCCATGTGTATTCTCTATAACTGGACCCCCATGTGTATTCTCTATAACAGGACCCTCATGTGCATTGTCTATAACAGGACCCCCATGTGTATGCTTTATAACAGGACCCCATGTGAATTCTCTATGACTGGACCCCCATGTGTATTCTCTATAACAGGACCCTCATGTGCATTGTCTATAACAGGACCCCCATGTGTATTCTCTATAACAGGACCCCCATGTGCATTCTCTATATCAGGACCCCCATGTGTATTCTCTATAACAGGACCCCCATGTGTATTCTCTATAACTGGACCCCCATGTGTATGCTCTATAACAGGACCCTCATGTGTATGCTCCATAACAGGACCCTCATGTGTATGCTCCATAACAGGACCCCCATGTGTATTCTCTATAACAGGACCCTCATGTGTATTCTCTATAACTGGACCCCCATGTGTATTCTCTATAACAGGACCCTCATGTGTATTCTCTATATCAGGACCCCCATGTGTATTCTCTATAACTGGACCCCCATGTGTATTCTCCATAACTGGACCCCCATGTGTATTCTCCATAACTGGACCCCCATGTGTATTCTCCATAACTGGACCCCCATGTGTATTCTCCATAACTGGACCCCCATGTGTATTCTCCATAACTGGACCCCCATGTGTATTCTCCATAACTGGACCCCCATGTGTATTCTCCATAACTGGACCCCCATGTGTATTCTCCATAACTGGACCCCCATGTGTATTCTCCATAACTGGACCCCCATGTGTATTCTCCATAACTGGACCCCCATGTGTATTCTCTATAACTGGACCCCCATGTGTATTCTCTATAACTGGACCCCCATGTGTATTCTCTATAACTGGACCCCCATGTGTATTCTCTATAACTGGACCCTCATGTGTATTCTCTATAACAGGACCCTCATGTGTATTCTCTATAACTGGACCCTCATGGGCATTTGTTACACTGTGTTAACCAGGCCTAAGGTGGTGAGGGAACTATATAGCACTTTATTTTATACAGTTTTATATGGTATTTATACAGTATGTATATAGATATATAGTCAGTATATTATGGCAGTATTGACTATGAACGCTACAACATGACATTATATGGCAATGGTCTCTAAACTGTGGACCTCCAGCTGTTGCAAAACTACAGCTCCCAGCATTCCAGGGCAGCCAATGGAGCTCTTTTCACATGACATCCTGAAGATTAGCGCTCATTTCTCCTTAGTTCTCCTTAACCCTTAGTTCTTCGCTCATTTTCTACTACATTGCTATTTACACACTCTCCTCCACATGCAGTAAAATATGGCTATAAAGTATGGGAGAGTTTATGGAGCCTACATACTAAACATCAGGAAGGATATTGTGGTGTTTACGAGATTCCTAGATGGGATTATATACATGATTCATAGAAATTTATATACCAGGAATACAAGAAACGCCACCTAAAATATATGTTTCCTGCCGCTGGGCCGGATTCCCTTACAAGATTCACCTTTACTCACCTTCTGACCTGTCATTGAGACACAACACTTTTTTTTTCCACGTCTCTTGGTTATGTTCAGGTCACAAAAGGTCACAAATTAATTGAGTAAAGTCTCGTGTAAACCCCCGATCCACAGATTGTAATAGTGCGAAATGGTCCTTAGGGCCCAAATGATACAGCCGGACAATATATAAATATTACAATGATGTAGTGTTAAAGTCATATCACCGTACACTGTATAAATAAAACCTACATGTCAGTGACCGACCAGGGGACAGGGAGTGTAAGCCCTAAACTGACCCTAAAGCCGCTCTCCCTGCCTACTTGCCCACTCATGCTAAACAGTGATTCGACAACTGGGCGCCGGTAGCTTCCTGAACTAAAGTGCTGGGGCCTAATAAAAACACATACTAATAAATAGTCGGTCACCAACCAGAAAACTAACAGGAACATACAACTCTATGGTATATATGTTCAGATGACACAGATCCCAGAGTAGTACAGAGGACACAAATCAGCGGTCATGAACAGAGGACACCATAGATCAGTGGACATGAACAGGGGGCTCAGTGGTCATGAACAGAGGACTCATGATCCTCATGAACAAAACTCGATCTGAATAAAGAACTAAATAACAAATAGAGTTCAAAACACCAGACAGGAAAACGGATAAGTAAACAGATTATAGGAACAGACAGGAGTATAGTATAATCCTCCAGAACATCCAACAGTCCCACTGGACCAGAAACAGGGATCTATAGCTACACAGGAATTATCACAATCCCCCAGATAACCTCCAGTAGAAACAGGAATGTGTTGATACTAGAACGCAATCTCCCAGAGTCCACCTTGGCGATATCTTGTACTAATTCTCAATTCCCCAGATTCCCCATGGACAGGTAACAGGGATATCTAGATACACAGGATATAATTATAGAACACTGTTCGCACTGAACACAAGACAGGAATACGAATGCATCTAAGCAGACTCCACAGGATATAAATTCTAGGACACTGTTCACACTGGACACACAGAATGGACACTCTACTCCACTATAGGAGTAGCCATTAATAATAAATCCAAATGGACTGCTGACCAGCGGCGCACACACATCGAAGTGTGGTCAGGATGAAATATAAAACACAGAACTTCACATATAAAAACACATCTACTAAGAGCATGCCAAATAACATAGCTAAAACCATAAAATACAAAGTGCATGCTAAAACAGATATAGTAGATAAAAGCTCAAACAAAGAGTGTTTCACCCAGCCTCCATTAGCAGCATGTCTAGCATCCAGCAGCTAGCCATCAGGAAGTCCATATGAAGTTAATCGCCAACCACTAGAGGCTAGCCTGAGCTGACATTAAATAGACACACCCAAAAGGCTATTGGCTAACAGAGGCCTGGGCTGAAATAACCAGGGAGTTTTAACTCTTCCCTAACAAGGGAAGATAAAACTGTTCACAACATAGCAAAACCAATAGGCTGTGTGTGAACACAGACCATTACAGACATGACACTACACACGCCAAATAATACAATCAAACAGTGACCAAATAATACAATCCTACAGAGCCCTAATAATACAATCATATAGTGAACAAATAATAGTCATACAGGGAGCAAATAATACAATCATACAGGGAGCAAATAATACAATCATACAGGGAGCAAATAATACAATCATACAGGGACCAAATAATACAATCATACAGGGACCAAATAATACAATCATACAGGGACCAAATAATACAATCATATATAGTGACCAAATAATATAAGAATAATATAAGCATATAGGCGGAGATTTATCAAGACCTGTGCAAAGGAAAAGTTGCCCAGTTGCCCGTAGCAACCAATCAGATTGCTACTTTCATTTTGCAGAGGCCTTGTTAAAAATGAAAGAAGCGATCTGATTGGTTGCTATGGGTAACTGGGCAACTTTTACTCTGCGCAGGTTTTGATAAATCTCCCCCATAGTGACCAAATAATAGTCATACATTAACCAAATAATACAATCATACAGTGACCAAATAATACAATCATACAGTGACCAAATAATACAATCATACAGTGACCAGGTAATAAAATCATACAGTGACCAGGTAATAAAATCATACAGTGACCAAATAATACAATCATATAGAGGGACATTTATCAATGTTTGCTTATGTATTCTTTTTTTTAGTAATTTTTTCCTTACTTTTTTTTTGCTTATGTGCGACTTATTTATCAACTGCTTTCAGCCTGTTGATAATTTTCTTTCACGTAAGCAATTTTCCCTTTTTTACTTTGGTAGTAGCTTTTTCTGCTCCATGTTTGAGCTGGAGTAAATTTAGTCAATTTTTAACCCTGTCGCGGTTAATAAATTCCTGACTACCCGTAGTCCATTTTAAAATTATTACTACGTAGTTAATTTTTGGAAAACTTGCTTTTCTCGCTTTCCAGTCAAAATGTCGCACGAAAAATCGCATAGTCGCAGTTGCGACAATTTTGCGACAATTATAGTAAAGAAAACCTGACTAAACCCGTTGATAAATGTCCATAATAGTGACCAAATAATAGTCATACAGGGATCAAATAATACAATCATACAGGGGCCAAATAATACAATCATACAGTGACCAAATAATACAATCATACAGGGACCAAATAATACAATCATACAGTGACCAAATAATACAATCATACAGTGACCAAATAATACAATCATACAGGGACCAAATAATACAATCATACAGGGGCCAAATAATACAATCATACAGGGGCCAAATAATACAATCATACAGGGACCAAATAATACAATCATACAGGGACCAAATAATACAATCATACAGGGGCCAAATAATACAATCATACAGGGACCAAATAATACAATCATACAGGGACCAAATAATACAATCATACAGGGGCCAAATAATACAATCATACAGTCACCAGGTAATAAAATCATACAGTGACCAAATAATACAATCATACAGTGACCAAATAATACAATCATACAGTCACCAGGTAATAAAATCAGACAGTGACCAAATAATACAATCATACAGGGGCCAAATAATACAATCATATATAGTGACCAAATAATACAATCATATAGGGGCCAAATAATACAATCATATATAGTGACCAAATAATACAATCATACAGGGACCAAATAATACAATCATATATAGTGACCAAATAATACAATCATATAGGGGCCAAATAATACAATCATACAGGGACCAAATAATACAATCATACAGGGACCAAATAATACAATCATACAGTGACCAAATAATACAATCATATAGGGACCAAATAATACAATCATACAGGGACCAAATAATACAATCATATAGTGACCAAATAATACAGTCATACAGGGACCAAATAATAGTCATACAGGGACCAAATAATACAATCATACAGGGACCAAATAATACAATCATACAGGGACCAAATAATACAATCATACAGGGGCCAAATAATACAATCATACAGGGACCAAATAATACAATCATACAGGGGCCAAATAATACAATCATACAGGGACCAAATAATACAATCATACAGGGACCAAATAATACAATCATACAGGGACCAAATAATACAATCATACAGGGACCAAATAATATAATCATATAGGGACCAAATAATACAATCATATAGGGACCAAATAATACAATCATATAGGGACCAAATAATACAATCATATAGGGACCAAATAATACAATCATATAGGGACCAAATAATACAATCATATAGGGACCAAATAATACAATCATATAGGGACCAAATAATACAATCATATAGGGACCAAATAATACAATCATATAGGGACCAAATAATACAATCATATAGTGACCAAATAATACAATCATATAGGGACCAAATAATACAATCATACAGGGACCAAATAATACAATCATACAGGGACCAAATAATACAATCATACAGGGACCAAATAATATAATCATATAGGGACCAAATAATACAATCATATAGTGACCAAATAATACAGTCATACAGGGACCAAATAATACAATCATATAGGGACCAAATAATAGTCATACAGGGATCAAATAATACAATCATACAGGGATCAAATAATACAATCATACAGGGACCAAATAATACAATCATACAGGGACCAAATAATACAATCATACAGGGACCAAATAATACAATCATACAGGGACCAAATAATAGTCATACAGGGACCAAATAATAGTCAAACAGTAACCAAATAATACAATCATCTGGCCAGTGGAGTACCACTTTAAGGGGTTAATAAATTTGCAAAAACTCTAACCGTACGTTATCACTTTGTCATTATGGGGTACTGAGGGCAGAATGATGGGGAAACCTGAATCTGTTTTTATTATAGTACAAGGAACGTGGTAACAAAACGTGAAAAAAGTGAAAGGGTGTGAATACTTTCCGAATGTATTGTACAATAGATTGAACCTATATATACTGTGTGTATGTTTGTGTGTGTATATATATATATATATATATATATATATATATATATATATACATACACACACATGTATTCCTCCATACATATTACAGGTGGTCTGTAAACCAGAGGTGTGGTGTAATATGTATGTCTTCCTCTAGGTGGAGCTATTTTGTCTCATTTAACTGTGCTGTTTTAGAGGACAAGGTATGATCATGTGTTACTTCAGTGGTCTCAAACTGTGGCCCTCCAGATGTTGCAAGACTTCAACTCCCAGCATGCCTGTATTACATGGATGCTCGGCATTCATCAGGGCTTTATTTTACTCATTTCTTTATTTTTTGCCATTTTCAAGACCAATGCACGTTGTCAGTGAATGTAAACCTTTTAATTTTTATTCAGAATAATATAAAGTATAAAGGAGGATAGAGAACCTTCATCCCACTGTCTTGTATCATGTGTGGGTATACAAAAGGTAAAGCCGGGCTCTCCCTCCATACCTGACTGTAAACATGTCCTCCTCTTCCAGGTCTCCAGCTCTACCTACAAGCAGAGGAGTGAAGAGTTTCGCAAACTGTTCAAGGACTTACCAGAAAGCGAGAAACTCATAGTAGGTAAGTGAGACCCGCAACCACATGTGGTCAGGCAATGGCCTGTGAAGATGTATGATCAGTCCTCACACCTCCATGTATATAACCGGCCTGTATTGACTTCCAGATTACGCCTGTGCCCTGCAAAAGGACATCCTACTCCAAGGGCGCCTCTACTTGACCGAGAACTGGATCTGCTTCCACAGCAATATCTTCCGATGGGAAACTTCGGTAATGCCAGCACCCATGTGACCAATGTTAAATGCATGTCCCAAGGGCGCGAGCACCACAGCCTCTGGGGCCCAAAGAGCAGCCACTAAGAAGGATACAAGAGCACCCATAGATCAGTCACCCTATATTAGGGGCAGTACCGGGACCCTCTAAACACATGATAACACTGCTGTCTCATAGGGCACGGAATAGTGCAGCCTTGAGTTTGCCCTCAGCCACTTTCCCTGCCTACTTTAATATCCGCCCTAAGCAACAGAACATGAACTGGATGATGACCCCTACCCTTAGTAAGGTGCAGGGCGCAGCAGTCAAAAGTCAAAGCAATAAAACAAAACACAGTACAGAAGTCAGGGATCAGGTCAGGATACAATGAGTTAAACAGAAACAGGGAAAGAACATACAGACCGATGAGATGTCAGACAGGCCAAGTCATAACCTGGACAGCGGCGAGGTACAAAATCAGCAAGAGAATAGTTAGGTCACAAGTCAAGGTACAAAAGGCTGGAGGCTGAGCAGGGGTTTAAAGGAGAAATCCGGCAAATATAAACTTATACCCTATCTACAGGATAGGGGATAAGTAGCTGATCACGGGGGGGGGGGGGGGGGGGGCTTTATGGGAGCGTGAAAAAAAAACAACCAACTACAGCACTCGGGCATCATCTGCGTTCTCAAAGAAATGAATGGAGGGTAGATACCAGTAGACGACACATGCTGCTCACTGAGAGCCGGGGTCCCATTGCGGAGGGTCCCAGCGGTCAGACCCCCCGCCATCAGCTTCTTAACCCCTATCCTGTGGATAGGGTAACATTTTACATTCTCTGGTGTTCACCTTCAAATATAACGCCTCTGGGGGTGTGAGCAAAGAGGCCGCAGCTGATTGGCTCTATGCCTGCAGCACGTGATGCCTGGTCAGGAGCGATGCTTACACCTGCATTGTATCTCATGCCCGGGGCCCCGTCTGCTCCATGGAGGACTGAGCTGTAATCCGATCTGTGTGTAAGACAAGTGACCATTAGTCTATTACAATAAGAGCTGCACCTCATAGGAGCTTCAGTCACACACAGCAAAGTAAGGGTTAATAACAGGAGCAGAGAGACTGAAGAGGATGTTCTGACCCCTAACCCGAGCCGTACCTACAGCAAATAGGGGAAATATAATATTCCTGGACAAAACATAAAGGGGTTGGGGGTCCCCATCAGAGATTAATAAGATAATAATTGGTGTCCTCCATTTAGGACCCTCAACTATTGTCATGGTGTGGGAAGTGTGTTCATGGTGGGGAGGGTGTTCATATGGTGGTGGTGGTGGGGGGGTGTTCACATGGTGGGGGGGTGTTCACATGGTGGGGGAGGTGTTCACATGGAGGGGGAGGTGTTCACATGGTGGGGGGGGTGTCCACATGGTGGGGGAGGTGTTCACATGGTGGGGGAGGTGTTCACATGGTGGGGGAGGTGTTCACATGGTGGGGGGGGGGGGGGGGTGTTCACATAGTGGGGGGGTGTTCACATGGTGGGGGGGGGGTGTTCACATGGTGGGGGGGGTGTTCACATGGTGGGGGGGGGTGTACACATGGTGGGGAGGGTGTACACATGGTGGGGAGGGTGTTCACATGGTGGGGATGGTGTTCACATGGTGGGGGGGTGTTCACATGGTGGGGGGGTGTTTACATGGTGGGGAGGGTGTTTACATGGTGGGGGGGTGTTCACATGGTGGAAGGGGTGTTCACATGGTGGAAGGGGTGTTCACATGGTGGAAGGGGTGTTCACATGGTGGGGGGGGTGTTCACATGGTGGGGGGGTGTTTACATGGTGGGGAGGGTGTTTACATGGTGGAAGGGGTGTTCACATGGTGGAAGGGGTGTTCACATGGTGGGGGGGGAGTTCACATGGTGTGGAGGGTGTTAACATGGTGGGGAGGAAGTTCACATGGTGGGGAGGGAGTTCACATGGTGGGGGGGGTGTTCACATGGTGGGGAGGGAGTTCACATGGTGGGGGGGTGGTCACATGGCGGGGGGGGGGTGTTCACATGGTGGGGGTGTTCATATGGTGGGGAGGGTGTTCACATGGTGGGAGGGGTGTTCACATGGTGGGGGGGGGTGTTCACATGGTGGGGGGGGTGTTCACATGGTGGGGGGGGGGTGTTCACATGGTGGGGGGGTGTTCACATGGTGGGGGAGGGTGTTCACATGGTGGGGGAGGGTGTTCACATGGTGGGGGAGGGTGTTCACATGGTGGGGGAGGGTGTTCACATGGTGGGGGAGGGTGTTCACATGGTGGGGGGGGGGGTGTTCACATGGTGTGGGGGGTTCACATGGTGGGGGAGGTGTTCACATGGTGGGGGGGGGGTGTTCACATGGTGGGGGAGGTGTTCACATCTCTGACCACATATGTATACCATACTCCACTCTCTGGCCACCTATATACCACACTCAACTCTGTGATCACCTATATACCACACTCCACTCTCTGAACTCCTATATATGCCACACTCCACTCTCTGACCACCCATGTATACCACACTCCACTCAATGATCACCCATATATACCACACTCCACTCTCTGACCACCTATATATACCACACTCTACTCTCTGACCACCTATATATATCACACTCCACTCTCTGACCACCTCTGTGCCACACTCCACTCTCTTACCTCCTATATACCACACTCCACTCTCTGACCACCTGTATATATACCACACTCCACTCTCTGACCACCTATATCTCCCACACTCCACTCTCTGACCACATGTATATCTCCCACACTCCACTCTCTGACCTCCTTTATACCACACTCCACTCTCTGACCACCTATATGCCACACTCCACTCGTGGACCACCTCTATGCCACACTCCACTCATGGAGGACCTATATGCCACACTCCACTCATGGACCACCTATATGCCACACTCCACTCATTGACTACCTCTATGTCACACTCCACTCATGGACACCTCTATGTCACACTCCAGTCATGGACCACCTCTATGCCACACTCCACTCATGGACTACCTCTATGTCACACTCCACTCATGGACCACCTCTATGCCACACTCCACTCATGGACCACCTCTATGTCACACTCCACTCATGGACCACCTCTATGTCACACTCCACTCATGGACCTCCTCTATGTCACACTCCACTTATGGACTACCTCTATGTCACACTCCACTCATGGACCACCTCTATGTCACACTCCACTCATGGACCTCCTCTATGTCACACTCCACTCATGGACACCTCTATGTCACACTCCACTCATGGACCACCTCTATGTCACACTCCACTCATGGACGACCTCTTCAGTGCTGGCACAGATCACAGCTGGATGACTAGCAAGAAGTGATACATGAACCGTGTTCGTACATTAAGAATGGGGGAGGGGCTTTATTTGCATCCTTTGTAGATTGAATTAAAGAATATTTTCACTAGTTTTTCTTTGTATATTCTGTTAGTTCACTGATCCAATCCTGGTACTGAAGTGTTGTCTCCCTGCAGATATGTATCTCCCTCAGAGAGGTCACCTCCATGACCAAAGAGAAAACGGCACGGCTCATCCCCAATGCCATCCAGGTCACCACCGACAACGAGAAGGTAATCTCCAAACTCCTGCACTACATGAAAATGTAGGGTAACAGTATTATAGTAGTTATATTCTTGTATATAGGAGCAGTATTATAGTAGTTATATTCTTGTATATAGGAGCAGTATTATAGTAGTTATATTCTTGTATATAGGAGGCAGTATTATAGTAGTTATATTCTTGTATATAGGAGACAGTATTATAGTAGTTATATTCTTGTATATAGGAGCAGTATTATAGTAGTTATATTCTTGTATATAGGAGCACTATTATAGTAGTTATATTCTTGTATATAGGGGGCAGTATTATAGTAGTTATATTCTTGTATATAGGAGCAGTATTATAGTAGTTATATTATTGTATATAGGAGCAGTATTATAGTAGTTATATTCTTGTATATAGGGAACAGTATTATAGTAGTTATATTCTTGTATATAGGGGCAGTATTATAGTAGTTATATTCTTGTATATAGGAGCAGTATTATAGTAGTTATATTCTTGTGTATAAGAGGCAGTATTATAGTAGTTATATTCTTGTATATAGGAGCAGTATTATAGTAGTTATATTCTTGTATATAGGAGCAGTATTATAGTAGTTATATTCTTGTATATAGGGGGCAGTATTATAGTAGTTATATTTTTGTATATAGGAGCAGTATTATAGTAGTTATATTCTTGTATATAGGGAACAGTATTATAGTAGTTATATTCTTGTATATAGGGGCAGTATTATAGTAGTTATATTCTTGTATATAGGGGCAGTATTATAGTAGTTATATTCTTGTATATAGGAGGCAGTATTATAGTAGTTATATTCTTGTATATAGGATGTAGTATTATTGTAGTTATATTCTTGTATATAGGGGGCAGTATTATAGTAGTTATATTCTTGTATATAGGGAACAGTATTATAGTAGTTATATTCTTGTATATAGGAGCAGTATTATAGTAGTTATATTCTTGTATATAGGGGCAGTATTATAGTTGTTATATTCTTGTATATAGGAGGCAGTATTATAGTAGTTATATTCTTGTATATAGGATGTAGTATTATAGTAGTTATATTCTTGTATATAGGAGACAGTATTATAGTAGTTATATTCTTGTATATAGGAGCAGTATTATAGTAGTTATATTCTTGTATATAGGAGCAGTATTATAGTAGTTATATTCTTGTATATAGGAGCAGTATTATAGTAGTTATATTCTTGTATATAGGAGCAGTATTATAGTAGTTATATTCTTGTATATAGGAGCAGTATTATAGTAGTTATATTCTTATATATAGGAGCAGTATTATAGTAGTTATATTCTTGTATAAAGGAGCAGTATTATAGTAGTTATATTCTTGTATATATAGGAGCAGTATTATAGTAGTTATATTCTTGTATATAGGAGCAGTATTATAGTAGTTATATTCTTGTATATAGGGGACAGTATTATAGTAGTTATATTCTTGTATATAGGAGCAGTATTATAGTAGTTATATTCTTGTATATATAGGAGCAGTATTATAGTAGTTATATTCTTGTATATAGGAGCAGTATTATAGTAGTTATATTCTTGTATATAGGAGCAGTATTATAGTAGTTATATGAATCCAAAAAGCAAGTAAAGAAAGAAGTACCGCACTCACCCACTGTCAAAAGCCGGGAACGAGAGAGGTTTATTTCAGATCATAAGATCGGAATAACAGGTGCAGGACGTGGAGGAGGGAAAAAAGCCACACACGACTAGTTTCACGCCGGACGGCGCTTTCTCTGGCTGACTTGGCTGCAGCCAAGTCAGCCAGAGAAAGCGCCGTCCGGCGTGAAACTAGTCGTGTGTGGCTTTTTTCCCTCCTCCACGTCCTGCACCTGTTATTCCGATCTTATGATCTGAAATAAACCTCTCCCGTTCCCGGCTTTTGACAGTGGATGAGTGCGGTACTTCTTTCTTTACTTGCTTTTTGGATTCATATGAATACTATACCGTTACCTGCACCTCCAGGTCTAGCCTGGATTATCAGTCCACCTGCACAGCCTCGCTTTGTATGCTAAGAACTTTACCTGTTACTAAGGGAGACCACACAATAGTGCCACTCATCTTGTTGGACTGTTTATAGTAGTTATATTCTTGTATATAGGAGACAGTATTATAGTAGTTATATTCTTGTATATAGGAGGCAGTATTATAGTAGTTATATTCTTGTATATGGAGGCGGTATTATAGTTGTTATGTATTCTACATTATATCATACAGATGTGAAATGGAAGGGATATTGATGACTATTTTCTTTCTCAGTTTTTTTTCACATCACTTGCTACAAGGGACAGAAGTTTCTTAAACATGTTTCGCATGTGGCAGAATGTTCTCCTAGAAAAGGTAAGTCAGCACTCTGCATTTGGTATATTTTTGCTCCTAAAATCTTTGCATTCTGGTGGCTCCGAGATGGATTCCTACAGTTGCCTTCTCTTCTTCTCCTATTGATATGTTCATGTTTATTGCAGTTGATCACTATACGGTCTCTATTGCCGGTAACCTTTGCAACGACAGCCCCTGGCTGTACTCCCTGCCCTGCTGTGATTATATTATTGTTTTCATGTAAACAAATCTATATTATCAACTAATCCTAAAATCTTGCTATTTTCAGTCTGACAACTAGGCCTAAGACTAAGTTGAGACTTCCTGCTCTGGTGATAAGAAGGAGGTTCATAATATATTTAGAAAAAAAACAATTGTTCTATAGGTTATAACACTATGGGGGTGGATTTATCAAAACCTGTCCAGAGGAAAAGTTGCTGAGTTGCCCATAACAACCAATCAGATCGCTACTTTCATTTTTGAAAAGGCCTCTGAAGAATGAAAGCAGCGATCTGATTGGTTGTTATGGGCAACTCAGCAACTTTTCCTCCTGACGGGTTTTGATAAATCTCCCCCTATGTATGTGTGTGTGTCGGAGAGAAAGAAGCCTGATCAAGATCCTGATCCATGATCAAAACGCGTTGTTTTAAGTCAATAAACCATGTTTTAAACCTCTATTTCTGTTTTGGAGAAGCGCCAAAATTTCCCTCTCGATATACATGGAGCGGAAGTAGGACTCACAGGCTTTATATATGAGTAGGTGGGGAATGCAGGACTCACAGGCTTTCTCTATGAGTAGGTGGGGATGCAGGACTCACAGGCTTTCTCTATGAGTAGGTGGGGGATACAGGACTCACAGGCTTTCTCTATGAGTAGGTGGGGGAGGCAGGACTCACAGGCTTTCTCTATGAGTAGGTGGGGATACAGGACTCACAGGCTTTCTCTATGAGTAGGTGGGGGAGGCAGGACTCACAGGCTTTCTCTATGAGTAGTTGGGGGAGGCAGGACTCACAGGCTTTCTCTATGAGTAGGTGGGGGAGGCTGGACTCACAGGTTTTCTCTGAGTAGGTGGGGATGCAGGACTCTCAGGCTCTCTCTGAGTAGGTGGGGGAGGCCGGACTCACAGGTTTTCTCTGAGTAGGTGGGGATGCAGGACTCACAGGCTTTCTCTATGAATAGGTGGGGGAGGCAGAACTCACAGCCTTTCTCTATGAGTAGGTGGGGGAGGCCGGACTCACAGGCTTTCTCTATGAGTAGGTGGGGATGCAGGACTCACAGGCTTTCTCTATGAGTGGGTGGAGAAGCAGGACCCACAGGCTTTCTCTATGAGTAGGTGGGGATGCAGGACTCACAGGTTTTCTCTGAGTAGGTGGGGATGCAGGACTCTCAGGCTTTCTCTATGAGTAGGTGGGGGATGCAGGACTCACAGGTTTTCTCTATGAGTAGGTGGGGGATGCAGGACTCACAGGTTTTCTCTATGAGTAGGTGGGGGAGGCAGGACCCACAGGCTTTCTCTATGAGTAGGTGGGGAGGCAGGACTCACAGGCTTTCTCTATGAGTAGGTGGGCGAAGCAGGACCCACAGGCTTTCTCTATGAGTAGTTGGGGGAAGCAGGACTCACAGGCTTTCTCTATGAGTAGGTGAGGGAAGCAGGACCCACAGGCTTTCTCTATGAGTAGGTGAGGGAAGCAGGACCCACAGGCTTTCTCTATGAGTAGGTGAGGGAAGCAGGACCCACAGGCTTTCTCTATGAGTAGGTGGGGGAAGCAGGACTCACAGGCTTTCTCTATGAGTAGGTGGGGGAGGCAGGACTCACAGGCTTTCTCTATGAGTAGTTGGGGGAGGCAGGACTCACAGGCTTTCTCTATGAGTAGGTGGGGGAGGCTGGACTCACAGGTTTTCTCTGAGTAGGTGGGGATGCAGGACTCTCAGGCTCTCTCTGAGTAGGTGGGGGAGGCCGGACTCACAGGTTTTCTCTGAGTAGGTGGGGATGCAGGACTCACAGGCTTTCTCTATGAATAGGTGGGGGAGGCAGAACTCACAGGCTTTCTCTATGAGTAGGTGGGGGAGGCCGGACTCACAGGCTTTCTCTATGAGTAGGTGGGGATGCAGGACTCACAGGCTCTCTCTATGAGTGGGTGGAGAAGCAGGACCCACAGGCTTTCTCTATGAGTAGGTGGGGATGCAGGACTCACAGGTTTTCTCTGAGTAGGTGGGGATGCAGGACTCTCAGGCTTTCTCTATGAGTAGGTGGGGGATGCAGGACTCACAGGTTTTCTCTATGAGTAGGTGGGGGATGCAGGACTCACAGGTTTTCTCTATGAGTAGGTGGGGATGCAGGACTCTCAGGCTTTCTCTATGAGTAGGTGGGGGAAGCAGGACTCACAGGCTTTCTCTATGAGTAGGTGGGGATGCAGGACTCACAGGCTTTCTCTATGAGTAGGTGGGGGAGGCAGGACTCACAGGCTTTCTCTCTGAGTAGGTGGGGGAGGCAGGACTCACAGGCTTTCTCTATGAGTAGGTGGGCGAAGCAGGACCCACAGGCTTTCTCTATGAGTAGGTGGGGAGGCAGGACTCACAGGCTTTCTCTATGAGTAGGTGGGCGAAGCAGGACCCACAGGCTTTCTCTATGAGTAGTTGGGGGAAGCAGGACTCACAGGCTTTCTCTATGAGTAGGTGAGGGAAGCAGGACCCACAGGCTTTCTCTATGAGTAGGTGAGGGAAGCAGGACCCACAGGCTTTCTCTATGAGTAGGTGAGGGAAGCAGGACCCACAGGCTTTCTCTATGAGTAGGTGGGGGAAGCAGGACTCACAGGCTTTCTCTATGAGTAGGTGGGGGAGGCAGGACTCACAGGCTTTCTCTATGAGTAGGTGAGGGAAGCAGGACCCACAGGCTTTCTCTATGAGTAGGTGGGGGAAGCAGGACTCACAGGCTTTCTCTATTAGTAGGTGGGGGAGGCAGGACCCACAGGCTTTCTCTATTAGTAGGTCGGGGAGGCAGGACCCACAGGCTTTCTCTTAGAGTGGGTGGGGGATGCAGGACTCACAGGCTTTCTCTATGAGTGGGCGGGGAAAGCAGGACTCACAGGCTTTCTCTATGAGTAGGTGGGGGAGGCAGGACCCACAGGCTTTCTCTATGAGTAGGTGGGGATGCAGGACTCACAGGCTTTCTCTATGAGTAGGTGGGGGAAGCAGGACTCACAGGCTTTCTCTATGAGTAGGTGGGGGAGGCAGGACTCTCAGGTCTTCTCTATGAGTAGGTGGGGATGCAGGACTCACAGGCTTTCTCTATGAGTAGGTGGGGGAAGCAGGACTCACAGGCTTTCTCTATGAGTAGGTGGGGGAGGCAGGACTCACAGGCTTTCTCTCTGAGTAGGTGGGGATGCAGGACTCACAGGGTTTCTCTCTGAGTAGGTGGGGGAAGCAGGACTCACAGGCTTTCTCTATGAGTAGGTGGGGAAGCAGGACTCACAGGCTTTCTCTATGAGTAGGTGGGGAAGCAGGACTCACAGGCTTTCTCTATGAGTAGGTGGGGGAAGCAGGACTCACAGGCTTTCTCTATGAGTAGGTGGGGAAGCAGGACTCACAGGCTTTCTCTCTGAGTAGGTGGGGGAGGCCGGACTCACAGGCTTTCTCTATGAGTAGGTGGGGGATACAGGACTCACAGGCTTTCTCTATGAGTAGGTGGGGGATGCAGGACTCACAGGCTTTCTCTATGAGTAGGTGGGGGAGGCCGGACTCACAGGCTTTCTCTATGAGTAGGTGGGGGATGCAGGACTCACAGGCTTTCTCTATGAGTAGGTGGGGGAGGCAGGACTCACAGGCTTTCTCCATGACACCTTCCCCTCTATCCTATGCTGTCCTCTGATAGGTGACCTTAGAGAACCCCTTTAGTTAGGTTTGTGTGGCTGTAGTGATAATAGGGGAGATTGATCAAAACCCGTCCAGATGAAAAGTTGCTGAGTTGCCCATAGCAACCAATCAGATCGCTTCTTTAAGTTTTCAGAGGCTGTTTCAAAAATTAAAGCAGCGATCTGATTGGTTGCCATGGGCAACTCAGCAACTTTTCCTCTGGACGGGTTTTGATAAATCTCCCCAATGGTTCCTGAGTCTTCCTGCTTATTGTCTTTCATGCAGTTAAAGCCGATGATGATGATGATGGTAGGATAATAATGTCTGCCATGACACTACTAATAATCTTGGCATATAACACACATCTAATAATATCACTGATAATAGTAAAGCACAAACTTTGCCCTTCAGTGCCGGGCAGAGGGCACAATCCTTGTGTCGGTGAAGAGTGTTACTACAGGTCAATAGCAAAGAGCAAACAAAGCCAATCTATGGACCTGGGAGCCGGGGACGTCACCCGGACTATTCCACCGCACACCCCTCCACTCAACCAATATTATCATGGGAAACACTCACACTGCACAATTCAAGGGACAACGTCAAGAAGACACTTGGGGTACAGGATGATGACACTTGGGGTACAGGATAATGACTCTTGGGGTACAGGATAATAACACTTGGGGGACAGTATGATGACACTTGGGGTACAGTATGATAACACTTGGGGTACAGGATAATGACTCTTGGGGTACAGGATGAGGACACTTGGGGTACAGGATGATGACACTTGGGGTACAGGATAATAACACTTGGGGTACAGGATAATAACACTTGGGGGACAGTATGATGACACTTGGGGTACAGGATGATAACACTTGGTGTACAGGATGATAACACTTGGGGTACAGGATGATGACACTTGGGGTACAGGATGATGACACTTGGGGTACAGGATAATAACACTTGGGGTACAGGATGATGACACTTGGGGTACAGGATGATGACACTTGGGGTACAGGATAATAACACTTGGGGTACAGGATGATGACACTTGGGGTACAGGATAATGACACTTGGGGTACAGGATGATGACACTTGGGGTACAGGATGATGACACTTGGGGTACAGGATGATGACACTTGGGGTACAGTATGATAACACTTGGGGTACAGTATGATGACACTTGGGGTACAGGATGATGACACTTGGGATACAGGATGATGACACTTGGGGTACAGTATGATGACACTTGGGGTACAGTATGATGACACTTGGGATACAGTATGATGACACTTGGGGTACAGTATGATGACACTTGGGGTACAGTATGATGACACTTGGGGTACAGTATGATGACACTTGGGGTACAGGATAATAACACGGGGTACAGGATGATGACACTTGGGGTACAGGATAATGACACTTGGGGTACAGGATGATGACACTTGGTGTACATGATGATAACACTTGGGGTACAGGATGATGACACTTGGGGTACAGTATGATGACACTTGGGGTACAGGATAATAACACTTGGGGTACAGGATGATGACACTTGGGGTACAAGATGATGACACTTGGGGTACAGGATGATGACACTTGGGGTACAGGATGATGACACTTGGGGTACAGGATGATGACACTTGGGGTACAGGATAATAACACTTGGGATACAGGATGATGACACTTGGGGTACAGTATGATGACACTTGGGGTACAGTATGATAACACTTGGGGTGCAGGATGATAACACTTGGGGTACAGGATGATAACACTTGGGGTACAGGATAATGACACTTGGGGTACAGGATAATGACACTTGGGGTACAGGATGATGACACTTGGGGTACAGGATGATGACACTTGGGGTACAGGATGATGACACTTGTACAGGATGATGACACTTGTGGTACAGGATGATGACACTTGGGGTACAGGATGATGACACTTGGGGTACAGGATGATAACACTTGGGGTACAGGATGATGACACTTGGGGTACAGGATGATGACACTTGGGGTACAGGATGATGACACTTGGGGTACAGGATGAGGACACTTGGGGTACAGGATGAGGACACTTGGGGTACAGGATAATAACACTTGGGGTACAGGATAAAAACACTTGGGGTACAGGATAATGACACTTGGGGTACAGGATAATGACACTTGGGGTACAGGATGATGACACTTGGGGTACAGGATGAGGACACTTGGGGTACAGGATGAGGACACTTGGGGTACAGGATAATGACACTTGGGGTACAGGATGATAACACTTGGGGTACAGGATGAGGACACTTGGGGTACAGGATAATAACACTTGGGGTACAGGATGAGGACACTTGGGGTACAGGATGAGGACACTTGGGCTACAGGATGATGACACTTGGGGTACAGGATAATGACACTTGGGGTACAGGATAATGACACTTGGGGTACAGGATAATGACACTTGGGGTACAGGATGATGACACTTGGGGTACAGGATGATGACACTTGGGGTACAGGATAATGACACTTGGGGTACAGGATGATAACACTTGGGGTACAGGATAATAACACTTGGGGTACAGGATAATGACACTTGGGGTACAGTATGATAACACTTGGTGTACAGGATAATAACACTTGGGGTACAGGATGATAACACTTGGGGTACAGGATGATAACACTTGGGGTACAGGATGATAACACTTGGGGTACAGGATGATAACACTTGGGGTACAGGATAATGACACTTGGGGTACAGGATAATAACACTCAGGATACAGGATGATAACACTTGGGGTACAGGATGATAACACTTGGGGTACAGGATGATGACACTTGGGGTACAGGATGATAACACTTGGGGTACAGGATAATGACACACTGGATGCTTACTCCTCCTTAGCTCCCAATAGTGGTCCCTGCAGGTAACCAGCATTTTATCAGGTGTCCATCTGCACAGGGTTTAAAGGGGTACTCCTCTGGAAAAGTTTTTTTTTTTTTTATCAACTGGTGATTTGTAAATTACTTCTATTGAAAAATCTTAATCCTTCCAGTGCTTATCAGCTGCTGTAGAATCCACAGGAAATTCTTTTCATTTTAAATTTCCTTTCTGTCTGACCACAGTGCTCTCTAGTGACACCTCTGTCCATGTCAGGAACTATCCAGAGCAGGTGTTAGAGGTGTCAGCAGAGAGCACTGTGGTCAGACAGAAAGGACATTCTAAAAGAAAAGAACTTCCTGTGGAGCATACAGCAGCTGAGAAGTACTGGAAGGATTAAGATTTTTTAATAGAAGTAATTTACAAATCTGATTAACTTTCTGGCACCAGTTGATTAAAAAATTTTCCAGTTTTTTTCCCCTTTAAAGCTCTGTATCAGAAATCTCCCAAAAGTTCTGCCCCTTTCAATGATTTAGTAAACCAGAATAGGGTTGTAGCCCGGACTTCACCCCGCGGTCCCCGCTTCCTCTGCTGGAGACATGACGCTGGAGATCTTAGTTGACGAAACCTGTATCTTGGTTACATTCACCTGAAACTGACACAGAGGAAAGAAAGAAATGATGTCCAGTGCAGACAAACCTGTTCTGTCCCCAGTATTGTCTGCAGGTCTTTTTAAATAACTGTTTATTTATGTAGAAATATTTTCCAAGACATTTTATACACATCAAATACCATGTAAAAGGTAAAGCAAGAAAGTATAAAGTCACCTCCAGTGTAGAAGTAAACAAAGTAACCAAAGTATAACATGTATCATCATTACAATGTATAGAACATGAATTGTCATGTGTAGAGACATAACAGTATAGAATAGAACAATCCAAGTCTGTGAGAAGAACCAATGGTCGATTGGGTCCGATGTAATATCACATTGTATAACACGTAGAATTCACACTAGAGACGTAAAAATAAACTACAGTAATATAAAAAATAGATAATAGAAGAAGGAAAGACATGAAAGTCAAAAAAGAAAATATGAAAGGAAGAAGAGAGGAAACTACAGAATGAGGATCACAGTCTGACTTTGCCTGAGGAAGAGAACGGCTAAGGTGGTGAAATAGCTTCTAGAGAGTCCCAAGGTGACCATAAGTCATTAAACACATGTAATTTATTAGCTATAAGTGCAGAAAGGTTCTCCATCCTCCTCACCTCTCCTATCCTGTCCTTCAGTATTTGAAGGGAAGGGGTATCAGTTCTTCTCCACCATTTGTCTTATCCATCATCATCTCACTGAGACTCTATACAGTCTGAGAGCATTTACTCCTCTCTGTATAGGGCAGTGGTGTCCAAACTGTGGCCCTCCAGCTGTTGCAAAACTACAGCTCCCAGCATGTTGGACTATGTAGTAATATAAAGTATAGGTCAGTGTTTCCCACCCATGGGTGCCTCCAGCTGTTGCAAAACTACAACTCCCAGCATGTTTGACTGTATAGTAGTACAGTCATGGCCGTAAATGTTGGCACCCCTGAAATTATTATAGAAAATGAAGTATCTCTCACAGGAAAGGATTGCAGTAACACAGGTTTTGCTATACACATGTTTATTCCCTTTGTGTGTATTGGAACTAAACCAAAAAAGGAGGAAAAAAAGCAAATTGTACATAATGTCCCCAAACTCCAAAAATGGGCCGGACACAATTATTGGCCCCTTAACTTAATATTTGGCTGCACACCCTTTAGAAAAAATCACTGAAATCAGTGGCTTCCTATAACCATCAATAAGCTTCTTACACCTCTCAGCCGGAATGTTGGACCACTCTTCCTATAACCATCAATAAGCTTTTTACACCTCTCAGCCGGAATGTTGGACCACTCTTCCTATAACCATCAATAAGCTTCTTACACCTCTCAGCCGGAATGTTGGACCACTCTTCCTATAATCATCAATAAGCTTCTTACACCTCTCAGTCGGAATGTTGGACCACTCTTCCTATAACCATCAATAAGCTTCTTACACCTCTCAGCCGGAATGTTGGACCACTCTTCCTATAACCACCAATAAGCTTCTTACACCTCTCAGCCAGAATATTGGACCACTCTTCCTATAACCATCAATAAGCTTCTTACACCTCTCAGCCGGATGGTTGGACCACTCTTCCTTTACAAACTGCTCCAGGTCTCTCTTATTGGAAGGCGCCTTTTCCCAACAGCAATTTTAAAGGGGTACTCCGGCGCTTAGACATCTTATCCCCTATCCAAAGGATAGGGGATAAGATGCCAGATTGCGGGAGTCCCGCCGCTGGGGACCCCCGTGATTTTGCACACAGCACCCCAGTGAAAATCAGTCCCCGGAGCATGTTCGCTCCGGGTCTGATTACCGGCGACCACAGCTGTCACGCCCCCTCCCATATTCTTGCATTGAGGGGCGGAGCGTGACATCACACGCCGCCGGCCCTGTGGTCGCCGGTAATCAGACCCAGAATGAAAAATGATCCGGGGACTGATTTCTACTGTGGTGCTGTGTGCAAGATCACGGGGGTCCCCAGCGGTGGGACCCCCGTGATCAGGCATCTTATGCCCTATCCTTTGGATAGGGGATAAGATGTCTAAGCACCGGAGTACCCCTTTAAGATCTCTCCACAGGTGATCAATGGGATTTAGATCTGGACTCATTGCTGACACTTCAGAACTCTCCAGCTCTTTGTTGTCATCCATTTCTGGGGCTTTTTGACGTATGTTTGGGGTCATTGTCCTGCTGGAGGACCCAAGATCTCGGACGCAAACCCAGCTTTCTGACACTGGGCTGTACAGTGCGACCCAAAATCCATTGGTAATCCTCAGATTTCATGATGTCTTGTACACATTCAAGGCCCCCAGTGCCAGAGGCAGCAAAACAACCCAAAACATCACTGACCTCCACCATATGTCACTGTAGGTACTGTGTTCTTTTCTTTGTAGGCCTCATTCCGTTTTCGGTAAACAGTAGAATGATGAGCTTTACCAAAAAGCTCTATCTTGGTCTCATCTGTCCACAAGACGTTTTCCCAGAAGGATTTTGGTTACTCAAGTTCATTTTGGCAAAATGTAGTCTTGCTTTTTTATGTCTCTGTGTCAGCAGTGGGGTCCTCCTGGGTCTCCTCCATAGTGGGGTCCTCCTGGGTCTCCTCCATAGTGGGGTCCTCCTGGGTCTCCTCCATAGTGGGGTCCTCCTGGGTCTCCTGCCATAGTGGGGTCCTCCTGGGTCTCCTCCATAGTGGGGTCCTCCTGGGTCTCCTCCATAGTGGGGTCCTCCTGGGTCTCCTCCATAGTGGGGTCCTCCTGGGTCTCCTCCATAGTGGGGTCCTCCTGGGTCTCCTCCACAGTGGGGTCCTCCTGGGTCTCCTCCACAGTGGGGTCCTCCTGGGTCTCCTCCACAGTGGGGTCCTCCTGGGTCTCCTCCACAGTGGGGTCCTCCTGGGTCTCCTCCATAGTGGGGTCCTCCTGGGTCTCCTCCACAGTGGGGTCCTCCTGGGTCTCCTCCATAATGGGGTCCTCCTGGGTCTCCTCCACAGTGGGGTCCTCCTGGGTCTCCTCCATAGTGGGGTCCTCCTGGGTCTCCTCCATAGTGGGGTCCTCCTGGGTCTCCTCCATAGTGGGGTCCTCCTGGGTCTCCTCCATAGTGGGGTCCTCCTGGGTCTCCTCCATAGTGGGGTCCTCCTGGGTCTTCTCCATAGTGGGGTCCTCCTGGGTCTCCTCCATAGTGGGGTCCTCCTGGGTCTCCTCCACAGTGGGGTCCTCCTGGGTCTCCTCCACAGTGGGGTCCTCCTGGGTCTCCTCCACAGTGGGGTCCTCCTGGGTCTCCTCCACAGTGGGGTCCTCCTGGGTCTCCTCCATAGTGGGGTCCTCCTGGGTCTCCTCCACAGTGGGGTCCTCCTGGGTCTCCTCCATAATGGGGTCCTCCTGGGTCTCCTCCACAGTGGGGTCCTCCTGGGTCTCCTCCATAGTGGGGTCCTCCTGGGTCTCCTCCATAGTGGGGTCCTCCTGGGTCTCCTCCATAGTGGGGTCCTCCTGGGTCTCCTCCATAGTGGGGTCCTCCTGGGTCTCCTCCATAGTGGGGTCCTCCTGGGTCTCCTCCATAGTGGGGTCCTCCTGGGTCTCCTCCATAGTGGGGTCCTCCTGGGTCTCCTCCATAGTGGGGTCCTCCTGGGTCTCCTCCATAGTGGGATCCTCTTGGGTCTCCTCCATAGTGGGGTCCTCCTGGGTCTCCTCCATAGTGGGGTCCTCCTGGGTCTCCTCCATAGTGGGGTCCTCCTGGGTCTCCTCCATAGTGGGGTCCTCCTGGGTCTCCTCCATAGTGGGGTCCTCCTGCGTCTCCTCCATAGTGGGGTCCTCCTGGGTCTCCTCCATAGTGGGGTCCTCCTGCGTCTCCTCCATAGCGTTTCATTTCATTTAAATGTCGACGGATAGTTCACACTGACACTGATGCTCCCTGAGTCTGCAGGACAGCTTGAATATCTTTGGAACTTGTTTGGGGCTGCTTATCCACCATCTGGATTATCCTGCGTTGACACCTTTCATCAGTTTTTCTCTTCTGTCCACTCCCAGGGAGATTATCTACAGCGCCATGGGGTGTAAACTTCTTGATAATGTTGCGCACTGTGGACAAAGACAAATCTAGATCTCTGGAGATGGACTTGTAACCTGGAGATTGTTGATATTTTTCCACAATTTTGGTTCCCAAGTCCTCAGACAGTTCTCTGCTCCTCTTTCTGTTGTCCGTGCTTAGTGTGGCACACACAGACACACAATGCAAAGACTAAGTGAACTTCTCTCCTTTGTATCTGCTGTCAGGTGTGATTGTTATATTGCCCACACCTGTTACTTGCCCCAGGTGAGTATAAAGGAACATCACATGCTGGAAACCATCTTATTTATCCACAATTATGAAAGGTGCCAATAATTGTGTCCAGACCATTTTTGGAGTTTGGTGACATTGTGTCCAATTTGCTTTTTTCCCTCCTTTTTTGGTTTAGTTCCAATACATATATATAGTATTGGTCAGTGTTTTCCACTCAGGGGTGCCTCCAGCTGTTTCAAAACTACAACTCCCAGCATGCCCGGACAGCCATTGGCTGTTAGGGCATGCTGGGAGTTGTAGTTTTGCAACATCTAGAGGGCCAGAGTTTGGACACCACTGGTACAAATTCTGGGTTCTTCAATGACACTATGGCCCTGATTTACTATTGTAAACCCGACATGTTTTGCCACATTCTGTCTGCGTCAGAATTTGCCCCAGAATTGACAAAAACCTCACTAAATCCCAGAAAAGGGGCGTGACCATCGGGGAAAGTGGGCACGGCCACAATAAAGGGGCGGGCCCTGACATTTTCACAAAAAACAACATGTTTACTAAGGTTTCCACAGAAAATGTGGTGGATTTCAGCTGAGGAAAACCCGACAGATCAGAACAGGTGTAAAAAAAAAAAAGCGAAAAATGTAGGGAAACCTCAGTAAATACCGTGAAAAATACATTGTAGGGAATTAAAACCCACAAAGAGACCTACACAACACTCTCAGTAAATCAGGGGCACTATATTGGAGGCAGTATTATAATAGTTATATTCTTGTATATAGGAGCAGTATTATAGTAGTTATATTCTTGTATATAGGAGCAGTATTATAGTAGTTATATTCTTATATATAGGAGCAGTATTATAGTAGTTATATTCTTGTATATAGGAGCAGTATTATAGTAGTTATATTCTTGTATATAGGAGCAGTATTATAGTAGTTATATTCTTGTATATAGGGGCAGTATTATAATAGTTATATTCTTGTATATAGGGGGCAGTATTATAGTAGTTATATTCTTGTATATAGGGAGCAGTATTATAGTAGTTATATTCTTGTATATAGGGAGCAGTATTATAGTAGTTATATTCTTGTATATAGGAGCAGTATTATAGTAGTTATATTCTTGTATATAGGGGGCAGTATTATAGTAGTTATATTCTTGTATATAGGGAGCAGTATTATAGTAGTTATATTCTTGTATATAGGGAGCAGTATTATAGTAGTTATATTCTTGTATATAGGAGCAGTATTATAGTAGTTATATTCTTGTATATAGGAGGCAGTATTATAGTAGTTATATTCTTGTATATAGGAGCAGTATTATAGTAGTTATATTCTTGTATATAGGAGCAGTATTATAGTAGTTATATTCTTGTATATAGGAGCAGTATTATAGTAGTTATATTCTTGTATATAGGAGATAGTATTATAGTAGTTATATTCTTGTATATAGGGGCATGTCACGATGCCGGCTGGCAGGTAGTGGATCCTCTGTGCCAGAGAGGGATTGGCGTGGACCGTGCTAGAGGATCGGTTCTAAGTCACTACTGGTTTTCACCAGAGCCCGCCGCAAAGCGGGATGGTCTTGCTGCGGCGGTAGTGACCAGGTCGTATCCCCTAGCAACGGCTCAACCTCTCTGGCTGCTGAAGATAGGCGCGGTACAAGGGAGTAGACAGAAGCAAGGTCGGACGTAGCAGAAGGTCGGGGCAGGCAGCAAGGATCGTAGTCAGGGGCAACGGCAGAAGGTCTGGAATCACAGGCAAGGAACACACAAGGAACGCTTTCACTGGCACTAGGGCAACAAGATCCGGCGAGGGAGTGAAGGGGAAGTGAGGTGATATAGGGAAGTGCACAGGTGTAAACACTAATTGGAACCACTGCACCAATCAGCGGTGCAGTGGCCCTTTAAATCGCAAAGACCCGGCGCGCGCGCGCCCTAGGGAGCGGGGCCGCGCGCGCCGGGACAGAACTGACGGGGAGCGAGTAAGGTACGGGAGCCGGGGTGCGCATCGCGAGCGGGCGCTACCCGCATCGCGAATCGCATCCCGGCCGGAGGTAGTAACGCAGCGCCCCGGGTCCGTGGAACCGACCGGGGCGCTGCAGTGAGGGAAGTGTAGCGAGCGCTCCGGGGAGGAGCGGGGACCCGGAGCGCTCGGCGTAACAGTACCCCCCCCCTTGGGTCTCCCCCTCTTCTTGGGGCCTGAGAACCTGAGGATCAGACTTTTGTCCAGGATATTGTCCTCAGGTTCCCAGGACCTCTCTTCTGGACCACAACCCTCCCAATCCACTAAAAAAAAAGTTCTTCCCCTGACCTTTTTAGAGGCCAAAATCTCTTTGACAGAGAAGATGTCCGAGGAGCCGGAAACAGGAGTGGGAGGAACAGATTTAGGAGAAAAACGGTTGAGGATGAGAGGTTTAAGAAGAGAGACGTGAAAGGCATTAGGGATACGAAGAGAAGGAGGAAGAAGAAGTTTGTAAGAGACAGGATTAATTTGACACAAAACTTTAAAAGGACCAAGATAGCGTGGTCCCAACTTATAGCTCGGGACACGGAAACGGACATATTTAGCGGAGAGCCATACCTTGTCTCCAGGGGAAAAAATGGGAGGAGCTCTTCTTTTCTTATCTGCGAATCTCTTCATGCGAGAAGAAGCCTGTAAGAGAGAATTTTGGGTCTCTTTCCATATGGTGGAAAGATCACGAGAAATTTCATCCACAGCGGGCAGACCAGAGGGCAAGGGGGTAGGGAGGGGGGGAAGAGGGTGACGGCCGTACACCACGAAAAACGGAGATTTGGAGGAAGATTCAGAGATTCTGAAATTATACGAGAATTCGGCCCAAGGTAGAAGATCTGCCCAGTCATCCTGGCGGGAGGAAACAAAATGTCGTAAATAGTCACCCAAGATCTGGTTAATTCTCTCTACTTGTCCATTGGATTGAGGATGGTATGCAGAAGAAAAATTTAATTTAATCTTGAGTTGTTTACAGAGAGCCCTCCAGAATTTAGACACAAATTGGACGCCTCTATCCGAGACGATCTGTGTAGGCAACCCGTGAAGACGAAAAATGTGTACAAAAAATTGTTTAGCCAACTGAGGCGCTGAAGGAAGACCAGGAAGAGGGATGAAATGTGCCATTTTGGAGAATCGATCAACGACCACCCAAATAACAGTGTTGCCATGGGATGGGGGTAAGTCAGTAATAAAATCCATACCAATCAGAGACCAAGGTTGTTCGGGGACAGGTAGAGGATGAAGAAAACCAGCGGGCTTCTGGCGAGGAGTCTTATCCCGGGCACAGATAGTGCAGGCTCGCACAAAGTCCACCACATCAGTCTCTAGAGTCGGCCACCAATAGAAGCGAGAGATGAGTTGCACAGATTTCTTGATGCCCGCATGACCTGCGAGATGGGAGGAGTGACCCCATTTGAGGATTCCGAGGCGTTGGCGTGGAGAAACAAAGGTCTTTCCTGGAGGAGTTTGCCTGATGGAGGCTGGAGAAGTGGAAATCAGGCAGTCAGGAGGAATGATGTGTTGAGGAGAGAGTTCAATTTCAGAGGCATCTGAGGAACGAGAGAGAGCATCGGCCCTAATGTTTTTATCAGCAGGCCGAAAGTGAATTTCAAAATTAAATCGGGCAAAGAACAGAGACCACCTGGCCTGACGAGGATTCAGCCGTTGGGCAGACTGGAGGTAGGAGAGGTTCTTGTGATCGGTGTAAATAATAACTGGAAATCTTGATCCCTCCAGCAGATGCCTCCATTCCTCAAGTGCTAATTTAATGGCTAGAAGCTCTCGATCCCCGATGGAGTAGTTCCTCTCCGCCGGAGAGAAGGTCCTGGAAAAAAAACCACAAGTAACAGCATGCCCGGAAGAGTTTTTTTGTAGAAGGACAGCTCCAGCTCCCACTGAGGAGGCATCAACCTCCAATAGGAAGGGTTTAGATGGGTCAGGTCTGGAGAGCACGGGAGCCGAAGAAAAGGCAGACTTGAGTCGTTTAAAGGCGTCTTCCGCTTGAGGAGGCCAAGACTTGGGATCGGCATTTTTTTTTGTTAAAGCCACAATAGGAGCCACAATGGTAGAAAAATGTGGAATAAATTGCCTGTAATAATTGGCGAACCCCAAAAAACGTTGGATGGCACGGAGTCCGGAGGGGCGTGGCCAATCTAAGACGGCAGAGAGTTTATCTGGGTCCATTTGTAGTCCCTGGCCAGAGACCAAGTATCCTAGAAAAGGAAGAGATTGGCATTCAAACAGACATTTCTCTATTTTGGCATAGAGTTGATTATCACGAAGTCTCTGAAGAACCATACGGACATGCTGGCGGTGTTCTTCAAGATTGGCAGAAAAAATCAGGATATCGTCCAGATATACAACAACACAGGAGTATAGTAGATCACGAAAAATTTCATTAACAAAGTCTTGGAAGACGGCAGGGGCGTTGCATAGACCAAAGGGCATGACCAGATACTCAAAGTGTCCATCTCTGGTGTTAAATGCCGTTTTCCATTCATCCCCCTCTCTGATGCGGATGAGATTATAAGCACCTCTTAAGTCCAGTTTGGTAAAAATATGGGCACCTTGGAGACGATCAAAGAGTTCAGAGATGAGGGGTAGGGGGTAGCGGTTCTTAACCGTGATTTTATTAAGACCGCGGTAGTCAATGCAAGGACGTAGAGAGCCATCTTTTTTGGACACAAAGAAAAATCCGGCTCCGGCAGGAGAGGAGGATTTACGGATAAAGCCCTTTTTTAAATTTTCTTGGACGTATTCAGACATGGCAAGAGTCTCTGGGACGGACAGAGGATAGATTCTGCCCCGGGGTGGAGTAGTGCCCGGGAGGAGGTCAATGGGACAATCATAAGGCCTGTGAGGAGGTAGAGTCTCAGCTTGTTTTTTGCAAAAAACGTCCGCAAAGTCCATATAGGCCTTAGGGAGACCGGTTACATGAGGAAGCACAGGGACACGGCAAGGTTTACTGGGAACCGGTTTTAAGCAGTCCTTGGAACAAGAGGGCCCCCAACTCTTGATCTCCCCAGTGGACCAATCCAGGATTGGGGAATGGAGTTGAAGCCAGGGAAGTCCAAGAAGGATTTCAGAAGTGCAATTGGGGAGAACCAACAGTTCAATCCTCTCGTGATGAGATCCGATGCACATTAGAAGGGGCTCCGTGCGGAAACGTATAGTACAGTCCAATCTTTCATTGTTTACACAATTGATGTAGAGGGGTCTGGCGAGACTGGTCACCGGGATGTTGAACCTGTTGACGAGGGAGGCTAAGATGAAATTTCCTGCAGATCCAGAGTCCAAGAAGGCCACAGCAGAGAAGGAGAAGGCAGAGGCAGACATCCGCACAGGCACAGTAAGACGTGGAGAAGCAGAGTAGACATCAAGGACTGTCTCACCTTTGTGCGGAGTCAGCGGACGTCTTTCCAGGCGGGGAGGACGGATAGGACAATCCTTCAGGAAGTGTTCGGTACTAGCACAGTACAGGCAGAGATTCTCCATGCGGCGTCGTGTCCTCTCTTGGGGTGTCAGGCGAGACCGGTCGACCTGCATAGCCTCCACGGCGGGAGGCACAGGAACAGATTGCAGGGGACCAGAGGAGAGAGGAGCCGGGGAGAAGAAACGCCTCGTGCGAACAGAGTCCATATCCTGGCGGAGCTCCTGACGCCGTTCGGAAAAACGCATGTCAATGCGAGTGGCAAGATGGATGAGTTCATGTAGGTTAGCAGGGATTTCTCGTGCGGCCAGAACATCTTTAATGTTGCTGGATAGGCCTTTTTTAAAGGTCGCGCAGAGTGCCTCATTATTCCAGGATAATTCTGAAGCAAGGGTACGGAACTGTACGGCATACTCGCCAACGGAAGAATTACCCTGGACCAGGTTCAACAGGGCAGTCTCAGCAGAAGAGGCTCGGGCAGGTTCCTCAAAGACACTTCAATTTCCGAGAAGAAGGAGTGTACAGAGGCAGTGACGGGGTCATTGCGGTCCCAGAGCGGTGTGGCCCAAGCCAGGGCTTTTCCAGACAGCAGGCTGACTACGAAAGCCACCTTAGACCTTTCAGTGGGGAACTGGTCCGACATCATCTCCAAGTGTAATGAACATTGGGAAAGAAAGCCACGGCAAAACTTAGAGTCCCCATCAAATTTATCCGGCAAGGATAGTCGTATTCCAGAAGCGGCCACTCGCTGCGGAGGAGGTACAGGAGCTGGCGGAGGAGATGATTGCTGGAGCTGTGGTAGTAACTGTTGTAGCATAACAGTCAGTTGAGACAGCTGTTGGCCTTGTTGCGCAATCTGTTGTGACTGCTGGGCGACCACCGTGGTGAGGTCAGCGACAACTGGCAGAGGAACTTCAGCGGGATCCATGGCCGGATCTACTGTCACGATGCCGGCTGGCAGGTAGTGGATCCTCTGTGCCAGAGAGGGATTGGCGTGGACCGTGCTAGAGGATCGGTTCTAAGTCACTACTGGTTTTCACCAGAGCCCGCCGCAAAGCGGGATGGTCTTGCTGCGGCGGTAGTGACCAGGTCGTATCCCCTAGCAACGGCTCAACCTCTCTGGCTGCTGAAGATAGGCGCGGTACAAGGGAGTAGACAGAAGCAAGGTCGGACGTAGCAGAAGGTCGGGGCAGGCAGCAAGGATCGTAGTCAGGGGCAACGGCAGAAGGTCTGGAATCACAGGCAAGGAACACACAAGGAACGCTTTCACTGGCACTAGGGCAACAAGATCCGGCGAGGGAGTGAAGGGGAAGTGAGGTGATATAGGGAAGTGCACAGGTGTAAACACTAATTGGAACCACTGCACCAATCAGCGGTGCAGTGGCCCTTTAAATCGCAAAGACCCGGCGCGCGCGCGCCCTAGGGAGCGGGGCCGCGCGCGCCGGGACAGAACTGACGGGGAGCGAGTAAGGTACGGGAGCCGGGGTGCGCATCGCGAGCGGGCGCTACCCGCATCGCGAATCGCATCCCGGCCGGAGGTAGTAACGCAGCGCCCCGGGTCCGTGGAACCGACCGGGGCGCTGCAGTGAGGGAAGTGTAGCGAGCGCTCCGGGGAGGAGCGGGGACCCGGAGCGCTCGGCGTAACAGGGCAGTATTATAGTAGTTATATTCTTGTATATAGGAGCAGTATTATAGTAGTTATATTCTTGTATATAGGAGCAGTATTATAGTAGTTATATTCTTGTATATAGGAGCAGTATTATAGTAGTTATATTCTTGTATATAGGAGACAGTATTATAGCAGTTATCTTCTTGTATATAGGAACAGTATTATAGTAGTTATATTCTTGTATATAGGAGCAGTATTATAGTAGTTATATTCTTGTATATAGGAGCAGTATTATAGTAGTTATATTCTTGTATATAGGAGACAGTATTATAGTAGTTATCTTCTTGTATATAGGAACAGTATTATAGTAGTTATATTCTTGTATATAGGAGCAGTATTATAGTAGTCATATTCTTGTATATAGGAGCAGTATTATAGTAGTTATATTCTTGTATATAGGAGACAGTATTATAGTAGTTATATTCTTGTATATAGGAGCAGTATTATAGCAGTTATATTCTTGTATATAGGAGCAGTATTATAGCAGTTATATTCTTGTATATAGGAGCAGTATTACAGTAGTTATATTCTTGTATATAGGAGCAGTATTATAGCAGTTATATTCTTGTATATAGGAGCAGTATTATATTAGTTATATTCTTGCATATAGGAGCAGTATTATAGTAGTTATATTCTTGTATATAGGAGCAGTATTATAGTAGTTATATTCTTGTATATAGGAGACAGTATTATAGTAGTTATATTCTTGTATACAGGAACAGTATTATAGTAGTTATATTCTTGTATATAGGAGACAGTATTATAGTAGTTATATTCTTGTATATAGGAGCAGTATTATAGTAGTTATACTCTTGTATATAGGAGACAGTATTATAGTAGTTATATTCTTGTATACAGGAACAGTGTCACGATTCGGCTGGCTGGAGGTGGATCCTCTGTGCCAGAGAGGGATTGGCGTGGACCGTGCTGGTGGACCGGTTCTAAGTTGCTACTGGTATTCACCAGAGCCCGCCGCAAAGCGGGATGGTCTTGCAGCGGCGGTAGCAACCAGGTCGTATCCACCAGCAACGGCTCAACCTCTCTGACTGCTGAAGATAGGCGCGGTACAAGGGAGTAGACAAGAGCAAGGTCGGACGTAGCAGAAGGTCGGGGCAGGCAGCAAGGATCGTAGTCAAGGGCAACGGCAGGAGGTCTGGAACACAGGCTAGGAACACACAAGGAAACGCTTTCACTGGCACAATGGCAACAAGATCCGGCAAGGGAGTGCAGGGGAAGTGAGGTATAAATAGGGAGTGCACAGGTGAACACACTAATTAAGCCAACTGCGCCAATCAGTGGCGCAGTGGCCCTTTAAATTGCAGAGACCCGGCGCGCGCGCCCTAAGGAGCGGGGCCGCGCGCGCCGGGACAAGACCGACGGAGAGCAAGTCAGGTACGGGAGCCGGGATGCGCATCGCGAGCGGGCGCCACCCGCATCGCGAATCGCATCCCGGCTGGGAGAGGTATCGCAGCGCACCCGGTCAGCAGGTCTGACCGGGGCGCTGTAATTGCGAGAATGTTGCGAGCGCTCCGGGGAGGAGCGGGGACCCGGAGCGCTCGGCGTAACAAACAGTATTATAGTAGTTATATTCTTGTATATAGGAGACAGTATTATAGTAGTTATATTCTTGTATATAGGAGCAGTATTATAGTAGTTATACTCTTGTATATAGGAGACAGTATTATAGTAGTTATATTCTTGTATATAGGAGCAGTATTATAGTAGTTATATTCTTGTATATAGGAGCAGTATTATAGTAGTTATATTCTTGTATATAGGAACAGTATTATAGTAGTTATATTCTTGTATATAGGAGCAGTATTATAGTAGTTATACTCTTGTATATAGGAGGACAGTATTATAGTAGTTATATTCTTGTATATAGGAACAGTATTATAGTAGATATATTCTTGTATATAGGAGCAGTATTATAGTAGTTATATTCTATGTATATAGGGGCAGTATTATAGTAGTCATATTCTTGTATATAGGAGGCAGTATTATAGTAGTTATATACTTGTGTATAGGAGCAGTATTATAGTAGTTATATTCTTGTATATAGGAGCAGTATTATAGTAGTTATATTCTTGTACATAGGAGGCAGTATTATAGTAGTTATATTCTTGTACATAGGAGGCAGTATTATAGTAGTTATATTCTTGTATATAGGGGGCATTATTATAGTAGTTATATTCTTGTACATAGGAGGCAGTATTATAGTAGTTATATTCTTGTACATAGGAGGCAGTATTATAGTAGTTATATTCTTGCATATAGGAGCAGTATTATAGTAGTTATATTCTTTTACATAGGAGCAGTATTATAGTAGTTATATTCTTTTACATAGGAGACAGTATTATAGTAGTTATATTCTTGTACATAGGAACAGTATTATAGTAGTTATATTCTTGTATATAGAGCAGTATTATAGTAGTTATATTCTTGTATATAGGGGGCAGTATTATAGTAGTTATATTCTTGTACATAGGAGGCAGTATTATAGTAGTTATATTCTTGTACATAGGAGGCAGTATTATAGTAGTTATATTCTTGCATATAGGAGCAGTATTATAGTAGTTATATTCTTTTACATAGGAGCAGTATTATAGTAGTTATATTCTTTTACATAGGAGACAGTATTATAGTAGTTATATTCTTTTACATAGGAGGCAGTATTATACAAGTGTTTCCGCTGCTGTACAGAAAGCTCTGAGGAGATGTCGCCGGTGGGTGGGAGCTCTGTCTCTTTAAGAGACGCTTCACCTGTGCACGCTGTGTGGGTGTGATCACAGGAACACACTTTCAGGTTTGGCAGTGCTGCCCTGTTGTATCCTGTGCACTAGGAAGTCAGAGCATAATATAAGTTTCACTGAACACTTAAGGATCAGGATCAGGTTGAGGTTGAGGATCACCCCTGGTTGCTGCGCTGTCTCCTTTGCTGTACATGTCAGGTGAGTGAATGTATTTTTTATGTCTTTATATTGGCTGACTATACCAGGGAGGGTCCCGTAGCATTTCTCTACCCCTGCCCGGGGGTCTGCACTGTGCTTCTCCAGTGATATGAAGAGTTCAGACCCCACAAGGTGACACCTGTCGCCCCCTTTGGTATCAGGGTGTGTAGCTCCTCGTCCGGACGCTCGGCCGGTAACACCAGTTTGACACAGGAACTGATCTCCTGCTCTGCAGGTTGTGGATCTCCCGGCTGCACGATGTATGGAAAGTGCAGAAGGAAAGTTTTTATTGCATAAATATCTTTACAGGCTCTGCTATCTGTATCGTCTTATCCGATACAGATATGTACAGCCTGTATGGCCGCAACGCTGACACACTGTTTTAAGTAAAGATCAAGCTATCTTAGGCAGTGTTTCCCAACCTGTGTGCCTCCAGCTGTTGAAAAACTACAACTCCCAACATGCCCGGACAGCCAAAGGCTGTCCGGGCATGCTGAGAGTTGTAGTTTTGCAACAGCTGGAGTTGAGAAACACTGGTATTAGATGTGTATAGGAAGCTGAACACTTTGCTTTCATAGCATTCAGCTTCCCTGATCATACATTGTGTATAAGGCTATGTTCACACTACGGAGTGTGAATGGAATGGAGATTTAGCCTGGCAGCTGACGGCGGCGGTAGGACCGCCTAGCACTGCGCCGTCACCATTGACTGGTATGCAGTACTTGCGGACTTCCGCACAAAGAATCAACATATTCTCGCGGAGACCCATTCACTCTAATGTTAAGTTCACACCGTGAAATTCCGCCTGCGGAATTCTGTGGGAATTCCGTAGTGTGAACATGCCCTATAGGGGTTTACTAACCAATCGGGAAAACACTACACTGGCTGTCCGGACATGCTGGGAGTTGTAGTTTTGCAACAGCTGGAGGCACCCTGGTTGGGAAACACTGGTATTAGATGTGTATAGGAAGCTGAACACTTTGCTTTCATAGCATTCAGCTTCCCTGATCATACATTGTGGATTATAGTATTTTCCAAGCAGTCAGGAAAACACTACACCTGCTGTCCGGGCATGCTGGGAGTTGTAGTTCTGCAACAGCTGGAGACACCCTGGTTAGGACACATTTGGTTTTATGTATAAAGATATTTTCTAGCTATTAGGCTGGGTTCACATCATGGAATTTCCAAACGTTATTCAGCTTACAAATTACACTGGAAGTTTATTTTATTTTTTATTTTTTTCTCAACCTAAGTGCCAAAATAATCTGCACGTTTTTTCAGTTCTAGCTGGAAAAAGAAACATGTAAAACATGTTTTTATATTTGATTGTGTCAGTTTGTGTAAACAAAATTGTCCAAGCTGTTACCCCAACAGTATACAATTGTAACTAGAGATGAGCGAATTTACAGTAAATTCGATTCGTCACGAACTTCTCGGCTCGGCAGTTGATGACTTTTCCTGCTTAAATTAGTTCAGCTTTCTGGTGCTCCCGTGGGCTGCAAAAGGTGGATACAGTCCTAGGAGAGTCTTTCCTAGGACTGTATCCACCTTTTCCAGCCCACTGGAGCACCGGAAAGCTGAACTAATTTATGCAGGATAAGACATCAACTGCCGAGCCGAGAAGTTCGTGACGAATCGAATTTACTTTAAATTCGCTCATCTCTAATTGTAACAAATCTGAAGCTGTGAGTAGTATTAGTCCTGGTTGTATAAAAAAATATGTTCCTGTTTGCTGAAGCAGAGACAATGAGGAAGTTTAAAGGGATATTCCAGGAAATTTATATATATATATATATATATATATATATATTATATATATATATATATATATATATATATATATATATTCAACTGGTGCTACAAAGTTAAAGGGGTACTCCAGTGAAAACCTTTTTTCTTTTAAATCAACTGGTGGCAGAAAGTTAAACATATTTGTAAATTACTTCTATTAAAAAAATCTTAATCCTTCCTGTACTTATTAGCTGCTGAATACTACAGAGGAAACTCTTTTCTTTTTTGGAATGCTCTCTCATGACATCACAAACATAGTTCTCTCTGGTGACGTTATTATAATAACGCTTTATTTATTGCTGTCCTTAGTGGGATTTGAACCCAAGTCCCCAGCACTGCAATGCAGCAGTGCTAACCACAGAGCCACCATGCTGCCCTTAGCATACATCTGCTATGCATGGTTTCTAAAATGGACAGAGATGTCAGCAGAGAGCACTGTGCTCGTGATGTCATCAGTGTTCCAAAAAGAAAAGAATTTCCTCTGTAGCATTCAGCAGCTAATAAGTACTGGAAGGATTAAGATTTTTTTTAATAGAAGTAATTTACAAATATGTTTAACTTTCTGCCACCAGTTGATTTAAAAGAAAAAAGGTTTTCACCGGAGTACCCCTTTAAACAGATTTGTAAATTACTTCTATTAAAAATTCTTAATCCTTTCAATAATTATCAGCTGCTGAAGTTGAGTTGTTTGTTTTCTGTCTGGCAACAGTGCTCTCTGCTGACATCTCTGCTTGTCTCGGGAACTGCACAGAGTAGAAGAGGTTTGCTATGGGGATTTGCTTCTAAACTGGGCGGTTCCCGAGACAGGTGTCATCAGAGAGCACTTAGACAGAAAAGAACAAATCAACTTCAGGAGCTCATAAGTACTGAAAGGATTAAGATTTTTTAATAGAAGTAATTTACAAATGTGTTTTAACTTTCTGGAGCCAATTGATATATAAAAAAAAGTTTTTTTCCCTTGCTAACCTCTTTAACTCTATTAACAACATTATACAAAGTATACAGAAGAGATCTCCAAACTGTGGACCTCTTGATGTTGCAAAACTACATCTCCCAGCATGCCCGGACAGCCTTTGGCTGTCCGGGTATGCTGGGAGTTGTAGTTTTGCAACAGTTGGAGGCACCTTTGTTGTGAAACACTGGTATTAGATGTGTTTAGGAAGCTGAAGTTATGATATCTATACAAACTGTGGACCTCTGGATGTTGCAAAACTACAACTCCCAGCATTCCCGGACATCTTGGTGTTTAGCTTTCTTACTTGAATCTCCATTCATTGTGTTGCTTCTGATCTGTCTCGAAGCTTTTGGCCTTTTCATGAGGAGATGAAGCTTCAAGGGGTACTCCGCTGGAAAACTTATATATTATTTATTTTTATTTTTATTTTTTATTTTTAAATCAACTGGTGCCATAAAGTTAAACAGTTTTGTAAATTACTTCTATTTAAAAAAATCTTCATCCTTCCAGTACTTATTAGCTGCTGAATACTACAGAGGAAATGCTTTTCTTTTTGGAACACAGAGCTCTCTGCTGACATCATGAACACAGTGCTCTCTGCTGACGTCTCTGTCCATTTTAGGAACTGTCCAGAGCAGGAGAAAATCCCCATAGAAAACATAAACTGCTCTGGATACTTCCTAAAATGGACAGAGATGTCAGCAGAGAGCACTGTGCTCGTGATGTCAGCAGAGAGCTCTGTGTTCTAAAAAGAAAAGAATTTCCTCTGTAGTATTCAGCAGCCAATAAATAGTGGAAGGATTAAGATTTTTTTAATAGAAGTCATTCACAAATCTGTTTAAATTTCTGGTACCAGTTGATTTAAAAAAAATATAAATAAATAAAAAAAGTACCCCTTTAAGTCTGGATCTGGAGAAGGTTCCCCTAGAACAGTGATGTCCAAACTTTGGCCCTCCAGATGTTTCAAAACTACAAATCCCATCATGCCCAAACAGCAAATGACTGTCTGGGCATGCTGGGAGTTGTAGTTTTGCAACATCTGGAGGGCCACAGTTTGGACTCCCCCGCACGCTTGCTGTCCCCACAGTCATGTCAGGAACTGGTGTCCATGTTCCTCTGGTTTACAAACACTTCCAGCTTTCTTTATCTTCTGCCAAATCATGGGAACATTGTGCAATGACTGGCAGCGGCCCGGCCAACGTGCACACGTGTAGTCCTGTAGGATGTTATCTATGTGTGATGCTGGAGTAGGTGCATTATGTGTCAGTACTGCACAGTATCAGCCTGTAGGAGACCTGCATGGCAGCCATGTTTTCTGCAATATTTGGCTTTTTTTTCCCCCCAGGCTGCTCAGGGGTGGAGCTTAAAGGGGTACTCCGCTGCCCCAGCGTTCGATACATTTTGTTCTGAATGCTTGGAGCTGGCGGCAGGGTTGTGATGTCACGGCCGTGCCCCTCGTGACTTCTCGCCACGCCCCCTCAATGCAAGTCTATTGGAGGGGGCATGAGGGCACGACCCCGCTGCCCGCATCCTGTGTACTAAACGTACACCAGGTGCTGAAAAGAGATTGCGGGGCCCCTGTGATCGGACATACTTTGGATAAGGGATAAGATGCCTAGGGGCGGAGTACCCCTTTAATTCAGATAGAGAGATATTATAATATAGACTAGCTTAATACCCGGTGTTGCCCGGTTTTTCCTTCCTAATCCTTTTTGGGGAGGAAAATTAACAAAGGAGGAAACTTTTGACTTCACATCCCGTCCTCATATATTGTTGTCATATCCCGCCCTCCCATCCCGCCCTCCCATCCCGACCTCCCATCCCGACCTCCCATCCCGACCTCCCATCCCGACCTCCTATCCTGACCTGTAATATGTGACCAGGTAAAGAAATATCTCCAGCCGTACAGAAGTTATGTGGGAACATACATTTCCCATTGATTTGCATGGGACTTTAAAAAAAAAACCTGACCCTCACAAATGGGGGTAGTTAAAGGAGTAGTCCAGTGGTGATTCAGTGGTGAGCAACTTATCCCCTATCCTAAGGATAGGGGATAAGTTGCAGATCGCGGGGGACCGACCGCTGGGGCCCCCGCGATCTCCTGTACGGGGCCCCGACAGCCCGCGGGAAGGGGGGCGTGTCAACCTCCGCACGAGGCGGCGGCCGACACTCCCCCTCAATACAACTCTATGGCAGAGCCGAAGCGCTGCCTTCGGCAATCTCCGGCTCTGCCATAGAGATGTATTGAGGGGGCGTGTCGGCCGCCGCCTCGTGCGGGGGTCGACACCCGCTATCTCGGCGGAGAGCCGGGGCCCCGTACAGAGAGATCGCAGGGGGCCCCAGCGGTCGGACCCCCGCGATCTCAAACTTATCCCCTATCCTTAGGATAGGGGATAAGTTTTTCACCACTGGACTACCCCTTTAAGGGTTAAATTAACTATCCGATATTTTAGGTGGACATATAAGTAACATGTGACCGAGTATTATGGAAATATCTCCAGCCATTTGGAAGTTATGCAGTAACATATATTTCCCATAGACTTGTATAGGACTTTATACATAAGCCCCGCCCCTGGCAAATGGGGGTGAGTAAGGGTTAAATCCCCTATCCTATGTTTGTTGGTGACATATAAGTAACATGTGACCAAGTGTAATGGTAATATCTACAGCCGTTTGGAAGTTTTTGTGGAACACACACACACACATATATACACCTACATATATATACATATATACACACATACATATATACACACACATATACACATACACACATACATATACACATACACACATACACACATACATATATACATATACACACATACACACATACACACACACACACACATACATATATACACACACATATATACATATACACACACACATACATACACACACACACACACACACACACACACACACACACACACACATATACACACACACACACACACACACACACACATACACACACATACACACACACACACACACACACACACACACACATACATACATACATACACACACATACACATACACACACACACACACACACACACACACACATACATACATATACACACACACACATACATACACACACGCATGCATACACACACACGCGCATACATGCGCACACACACACACACACACATACACACACACACACATACACACACACACACATACACACATACATACATATATACACATACACACACATTGAGTTTTTTATACATATATATATATATTTCTTTTTGTCTTGATTTCACGCCAATAACCATTTATTATTAAGTTTTAGTATTACTGCTTTTTTTCGTGCCCCTGGACTGTAGATGGGGGTCCCAGAGGCCCACACGCCGTGATCGTGATTTGACCGATGCATGTAGGCTGCCGCCATAAAAGAAAAAGGGGGGGGGGGGGGGGGGGAACAACATGCATATTTAATGAAGGGGGGGGGGATGGTTGCAGTATGACAGCTGGGTCTCCTGAGAGTGTGACCACGCCCCCGTCATTAAATATGCGCACCCCTGCTATAGTTGCAGCATGGAACAGAGCCCATATTAGAATCAGTTCCCACCCATCTGACTGCCTACAATGTCCTAACGCAGTGTTTCCCAACCAGTGTTCCTCCAGCTGTTGCTAAACTACAACTCCCAGCATGCCCGGGGTGCTGCAGCGGAGATACTCATACTGCAGCTTAGTTTCCCCTCTGTGCTTTACCCTGCAGCTCTGCTCCTTTATGCTGCATTTTATCTAGGCCCATCAGATGTTCGGGCTGCGTCTCTGTCTCTCTTGTTCCCAATAAGCGGCTCAGTGTAAATGGGGCCATCGATCAGTCGGCTGATTGAATCCATTAAATTATCCTTCTTTGCTGTATATTGCCTGTGTATGTGCGCTCGACAATGATGAATATAAAGAGGTACTCCGCCCCTAGACATCTTATCCCCTACCCAAAGGATAAGGGATAAGATGTCTGATCGCAGGGGTCCCCAGCGGCGGGACCCCCGCGATCAGACATCTTATCCCCCATCCGTTGGGTAGGGGATAAGGGCGGAGTACCCCTTTTAATGACCGCACTAATGATCCAGCGATGGTTCAGGCTGTACGGTAGAGCCTTGTAAACGTTTGGTCCGTCTTAAATTAACTGGTGCCAGAAAGTTAAGCAGATTTGTAAATGACTTCTATTTCAAAATCTTTAATCCTTCCAGTACTTATCAGCAGCTGTATGCTCCACAGGAAGTTCTTTTCTATTTGGAGTTCTTTTCAGTCTGACCACAGTGCTCTCTGCTGCCACCTCTGTTCATGTCAGGAACTGCGCACAGTACAAGCAAATCCCCATAGCAAACCTATCCTGCTCTGGACAGTACCCGATACAGACATAGGTGTCAGCAGAGAGCACTGTGGTCAGACTGAAAAGAATTCCAGAAAGAAAAGCACTTCCTGTGGAGCGTACAGCAGCTAATAAGTACTGGAAGGATTAAGATTTTGAAATAGAAGTAATTTACAAATCTGTTTTAACTTTCTGGCTTCATTTGATTTAAAATAAATGGTTTTCTACCGGAGTACCCCTTTTTAAAGGGCCATTAGACGTTTAGTGCCATGTTGTGAATGAGCGCTGATCTCGTAGATTGGCACCTATTTATAGAGTCCATCACATGACTGGAGCGCCAGGAGAAGAGGGCTGCATGTACGATTGCTGGATCATTTCTGCGACCCTTTGCGGTAATCAGTCGTCGTCCGCACATCCCATAATACATGGGGAGGTGTGCAGCCAACGGAATCCCATAGAAGTCTATTGGGCTCTCATTAGAGGCGGAATTCCTCAAGCGGAAATTCCTAAGTGTCAACGGGAGTGCGGAATCTCATAGAAGTCTATTGGGCTCTCATTTTAGGCGGAAATTCTGCTGTGTGAATAGACCCTAAATACATTTTTATAAGTCAACTGGTGCCAGGAAGTTTAAACAAATTTGGAAATATTTCTACTTAAAAATCTTAATCCTTCCAGTACTTATCAGCTGCTGTATGCTCCACAGGAAGTTCGTTTCTTTTTAGACTTCCTTTCCAGTCTGATCACAGTGCTCTCTGCTGACACCTCTGTCCATTTTGGGAACAGTCCAGAGTAGGAGAAAATCCTCATAGCAAACATATCCTGCTCTGGACAGTTCCTAAAAGGACAGAGGTGTCAGCAGAGAGCACTGTGGTCAGACTGGAAAGAACTACATATCTTCCTGTAGAACTTACAGCAGCTGATAAGTACTGGAAGGTTTACGATTTTTTTTTTTTTTTTCCCAAACATATTTTATTACATTTTCAAATAAAAAGTAACAGAACCAAGATTCACATAAGGTAAGATACAATACATTGGTAGTATAATGGAGTGCTTTAACCACGAGAAGTCTGCAATGACTGTGGAGGAAAGAGAAGATGGGTTATCTAATCACGACTGGGGGAGTCTCAAGGCCCCCAAGGTATTGTCCAAAGAACTCCGGCTATACCACTCCGTGAGACTGGAAGGACGAACAATATCAGCTATTTCCGAGGCCGTATAATGATTAACAATGAACACCTGCCACCTATCGAAAAATGTGTGCGTCTTAGTGTCAAGGTTTACGATTTTTATATAGAAGTAATTTACATATCTGTTTACAGGGGTATTCTAGGAAAAAACTTATATATTTTTTTATATATGAACTGGCTCCAGAAAGTTAAACAGATTTGTAAATTGCTTCTATTAAAAAATCTTAATATTTCCAATAATTTTCAGCTGCTGAAGTTGAGTTGTTCTCTGCTGACATCTCTGCTTGTCTCGGGAACTGCACAGAGTAGAAGAGGTATGCTCTGGGGATTTGCTTCTACTCTGGACAGTTTCCGAGACACATGTCATCAGAGAGCACTTAGACAGAAAAGAACAACTCAACTTCAGCAGCTCATAAGTACTGAAAGGATTAATATTTTTTTAATAGAAGTAATATACAAATCTGTTTAACTTTCTAGAGCCAGTTGAGATATAATATAAAAAAGTTTTTTTTTCCTTGGATAACCCTTTTAACTTTCTGGCACCAGTTGATTTAAAAACATTTTTCAGTGGAGTACCCCTTTAAGAGCACCTTCACCTCTCCCCGACATGTAGATCCGGCTCCAGGACAGGTTACTTTTAATAGTTTGTCGTCTCCGGTCAGGCAGAGGTTAAGTTGCCGCTTTTTGTTTCTGAACCTTACAGACGACATTCCTCAGATACCATTTATAAGTATTATACAGTATAACGTATCGTGTAATCGCCGCCGCCGCGTCTCACGTCATCATATCTATTAGTAATGGCAGATTTAACACTACAGAGCCTGGTTTACTCTTCCCATAATGCTCTGCGGCAGAACCAACCAGCAGAGCGACATGAAGTCAGCGCCGATGTCCTGTTACATTTTATCACTATTCATACATGGTCGGGAAGTTATTCACTTTTTTTATTTTTTTAATAAAATTTTATTTTTCTTTAGTTGTCTGGTTTTAAGTCGGCTGTTATTCCAAACGCTGGAGCCGGGGCCGGAAGCTTGTGACGTCATAGCCCCGCCCACTCAATGCAAGTCTATGGGAGGGGGCGTGACAGCCGTCACGCCACCTCCCATAGACTTGCATTGAGGTGGCGGGCGTGACGTCATGAGGGGGTGGGGCTATGACATCACGAGCTCCCGGCTCTAGCGTTCGGAACAGTTTGTTCCAAATGCTGAGCAGCGGAGTACCCCTTTAAGGGCACGTTCACACGTACAGGATCCTGCGCAGATTTGATGCGCAGGATTTGTAGCTGCAGATTAGAAGCTGTGATCAGTCATTTAGTTTACACTGAAATCTACTGCAGAAAATCCTGCGCATCAAATCTGCGTACGTGTGAACACCCCCTGAAGGGGTACTCTGGAAAAAAACGTCTTATCCCCTGTCCAAAGGATAGGCGATAAGATGTTTGATCACGGGCGTCCCGCTGCTGGGGACCCACATGATCTCCGGGCCGGCAGCTTGGAGCTTCCGTGTTCGTGATGTCACGCCACACCGCGCCCCCTCCATTCATGTCTATGGGAAGGGGCGTGATGGCTAGTATGTAGCTGCCACGCCTCCTCCCATAGACATGAATGGAGGGGGCGTGGTGGCTGTAGTCAACAGTAATCCGGGAAACGGATGACCAGGGTGCCGCGCCGGAGATCGCGCGCGGGGGGGGGGGGGGTCTGCCGCTTCGGATAGAGGATAAGATGTTTTTTTTGCTGGAGTACCCCTTTTTAAGTGTAGGTAAAATTATAGCACGACAAAGAAAAAGATGCATTAAAAAAGGCACGACTTAAAAACAGCCCTTCAGGTTTCTCACAGGACATGGGGTGGTGGAGTCATCACGGGCCAAACTAGAAAACGTTTTGGGGGGGGGGGCTCCTAGGTAGGCTTAGTGCCCCCTATAGGCATTTTTCCCCGGCATTAAAGGGGTACTCCAGTGGAAAACTTTTTTATTTATTTATTTTTTCAACTGGTGCCAGAAAGTTACAGATTTGTAAATTACTTCTATTAAAAATTCTTAATCTTTCCAGTACTTATTAGCTGCTGAATACTACAGAGGAAATTATTTTCTTTTTGGGGAACAGTGCTTTCTGCTGACATCTCTGTCCATTTTAGGAACTTTCCAGAGCAGCATATGTTTGCTATGGGGATTTTCTCCTACTCTGGACCGTTCTTAAAATGAACAGAGGTGTCAGCAGAGAGCACTGTGTTCCAAAAAGAAAATAATTTCCTCTGTAGTATTCAGCAGCTAATAAGTACTGAAAGGATTAAGATTTTTTTAATAGAAGTAATTTACAAATCTGTTTAACTTTCTGGCACCAGTTGATTAAAAAAAAAAAAAAAAAAAAAAAAGTTTCCCACCGGAGTACCCCTTTTTAATCCCAGTCTGGTCTGTAAACAATTTTCGTCAGTAGCCCGATCCCCTTTGTATGGAGTTTTCCACATTACACACATCTCCCCAGTACGTAATTTATTTTATTATCCATACACCCCATGTAGTTTTCCCCTTTAACCATGTCCACACTTTCATTAGTTCTTTAAAGGGGTACTCCGCTGCGCAGCGTTTGGAACAAACTGTTTTGAATGCTGGAGCCGGCGCCGGGAGCTTCTGACGTTATAGCTCCACCCCCTCATGCTGTCATGCCCCACCGCCCTCAATGCAAGTCTATGGGAGGGCTGTCACACCCCCTCATATAGACTTGCTTTGAGGGGGTGGGGCTATGATGTCACGAGCTCCCGGCTCCAGCGTTCGGAAGAGTTTGTTACAAACGTTGAGCAGCGGAGTACCCCTTTTAAGTCTCTCATTTAATAATTTTTTTTATTTTATTATTTTTTATTTTTTTTAAATACTCCCTAGAATGCCGACATTAAAGTTAGGGTCACATGTAGCGTATATGTAATAATAAACACCTTTTTCTAGCACTGAAATACGCAGCGTCAAATCCGCTACATTTGCGCTACGTGTGAGTCCCATTGATTTCAATAGGATTCTTCTGCTCTGTTCATACAGCAGATTTTCTGTGGAAGTTCTGGTTCTGGCGTCTGCAAAAAACACAGAACCTGTTCATTTGGCGGATTCTGCTCGTTAATGCATTACTGTCAATGAGACGGCGTATTCCCGAGTGGTCCTAGTGCCGGCATGTTCCGCTGTCTGTGGAATGTCCCCCGTGTAAGGCCAATTGTAGTGCCCTGTCATTGCCCTTGAAGACGCCACCTGTAGGTACTTTGCATTATGATTTACATCAGCAAAGTTCCTGAATGTAACTCTACAGGGACACATGTATTATCTATTCAGGCAGCGCCAAACAACATTAGTACAAATAGTAGTAGTAATACATTCTTGCCCGCTGTGCCATATCTCTTCCCCCATAGGCTGTCTATATTTCATTGAGACTAAAACAAGAAGTTGAAATAGCAAAAATGGGACAGTTATATATAGTTTTACCCCCCCCCCCCTCTGTGCCCCCATATAGTTGTAGGGCCCCCTCTGTGCCCCCATATAGTTGTAGGGCCCCCTCTGTGCCCCCATATAGTTGTAGGGCCCCCTCTGTGCCCCCATTTAGTTGTAGGGCCCCCTCTGTGCCCCCATATAGTTGTAGGGCCCCCTCTGTGCCCCCATATAGTTGTAGGGCCCCTTCTGTGCCCCCATATAGTTGTAGGGCCCCCTCTGTGCCCCCATATAGTTGTAGGGCCCCCTCTGTGCCCCCATATAGTTGTAGGGCCCCCTCTGTGCCCCCATATAGTTGTAGGGCCCCCTCTGTGCCCCCATATAGTTGTAGGGCCCCCTCTGTGCCCCCATATAGTTGTAGGGCCCCCTCTGTGCCCCCATATAGTTGTAGGGCCCCCTCTGTGCCCCCATATAGTTGTAGGGCCCCCTCTGTGCCCCCATATAGTTGTAGGGCCCCCTCTGTGCCCCCATATAGTTGTAGGGCCCCCTCTGTGCCCCCATATAGTTGTAGGGCCCCCTCTGTGCCCCCATATAGTTGTAGGGCCCCCTCTGTGCCCCCATATAGTTGTGGGCCCCCTCTGTGCCCCCATATAGTTGTAGGCCCCCTCTCCTCTGTGCCCCCATATAGTTGTAGGCTCCCTCTCCTCTGTGCCCCCATATAGTTGTAGGCTCCCTCTCCTCTGTGCCCCCATATAGTTGTAGGCTCCCTCTCCTCTGTGCCCTTATATAGTTGTAGGCCCCCTCTCCTCTGTGCCCTTATATAGTTATAGGCCCCCTCTCCTCTGTGCCCTTATATAGTTATAGGCCCCCTCTCCTCTGTGCCCTTATATAGTTATAGGCCCCCTCTCCTCTGTGCCCTTATATAGTTATAGGCCCCCTCTCCTCTGTGCCCTTATATAGTTATAGGCCCCCTCTCCTCTATGCCCTTATATAGTTATAGGCCCCCTCTCCTCTATGCCCTTATATAGTTATAGGCCCCCTCTCCTCTATGCCCTTATATAGTTATAGGCCCCCTCTCCTCTATGCCCTTATATAGTTATAGGCCCCCTCTCCTCTATGCCCTTATATAGTTATAGGCCCCCTCTCCTCTATGCCATTATATAGATATAGGCCCCCCTCCTCTATACCCTTATATAGTTGTAGGCCCCCTCCCCTCTGTGCCCCCATATAGTTGTAGGCTCCCTCTCCTCTGTGCCCCCATATAGTTGTAGGGCCCCCTCTGTGCCCCCATATAGTTGTAGGGCCCCCTCTGTGCCCCCATATAGTTGTAGGGCCCCTCTCCTCTATGCCCTTATATAGTTATAGGCCCCCTCTCCTCTATGCCCTTATATAGTTATAGGCCCCCCTCTCCTCTATGCCCTTATATAGTTGTAGGCCCCCTCTCCTCTGTGCCCCCATATATAATAGTAGGTAGGCGACCCCCACAGACATTCTGCCATACTTCCTTCAAGGGGTACGGCCGTCACGCCCCCTCCCTTAAACTTGCGGGGGGTGACGTCACACGGGGGCGGAGTCGTGATGTCATGATACTCCGGCCCTGTGGTCACCACCCGGCTGTTTGTGAGCTGGCACTGCGGCGTGCTGCTTTAAACAGGTGGGTGGCGAATACAAGATTGCGGGGGTCCCCAGCGGCAGGACCCCCGCAGTGAGACATCTTATCCCCTATCCTTTGGATAGGGAATAAGACGTCTCAGGGCCAGAGTATCCCTTTAAATCAACTGCCAGAAAGTTACAGATTTGTAAATGACTTCTATTAAAAAAATCTTAAACCTTCCTGTACGTATTAGCTGCTGAATACTATAGAGGAAATTTATTTCTTTTTGGAACACAGAGCTCTCTCCTCACATCACGAGTACAGTGCTCTCTGCTGACACCTCTGTCCATTTTAGGAACTGTCCAGAGCAGGAGAAAATCCCCATAGCAAACATATGCTGCTATGGACAGAGATGTCAGCAGAGAGCACTGTGCTCGTGATGTCAGCAGAGAGCTCTGTGTTCCAAAAAGAAAACAATTTCCTCTGTAGTATTCAGCAGCTAAGGAGTTCTGGAAGGATTAAGATTTTTTTAATAGAAGTAATTTAAAAATCTGTTTAACTTTCTGGCACCAGCTGATAAAAAGAAAGGAGAAAAAAAAGTTTTCCTCCGGAGTACCCCTTTAACCCTATATGTGCAGGTGGACACATCTATTATGAGTGACTTTAGTTTATAGAGTCATGTCAGAAGATGGTGGATCTCCATCAACGTCCTGTAGGTCCACGGCCCCAGACAGAGATGTTATGGTCGTTGGATGATATCCTGTAGCTGGATGATCAGGAGGAGGTTTACCTGAATTGGGTTATGTAGGTACGGGGCAGGTACTTCACCAACGTCATGTGGGCATAATCCACACTGCCAACAATTGAAGGAATTTTTATGGGTCCAAATGTTGGAGTAATCTTAAGCATTACTCTTAGTTTATGAGAAGAAAATGGAGCCAGACAGTCTGCTGGATGACGGATGCCAGTAAATTCAGAGAGACCCCATTGAGGGTCTATTCACATGGCAGAATTTCTGCTTGCAGGATTCCACCTTAAATTAAAGCCCATAGACTTCTATGGGATTCCGCACTCCCATTCACACTTGTGGAATTCCGCCTTAAATTAAAGCCCATAGACTTCTATGGGATTCCGCACTCCCATTCACACTTGTGGAATTCCGCCTTAAATTAAAGCCCATAGACTACAATGGGATTCCGCACTCCCATTCACACTTGTGGAATTCCGCCTTAAATTAAAGCCCATAGACTTCTATGGGATTCCGCACTCCCATTCACACTTGTGGAATTCCGCCTTAAATTAAAGCCCATAGACTTCTATGGGATTCCGCACTCCCATTCACACTTGTGGAATTCCGCCTTAAATTAAAGCCCATAGACTTCTATGGGATTCCGCACTCCCATTCACACTTCTGAATTTCCGCAAGCGGAAATTCAGAAGTGTGAATGGGAATGCGGAATCCCATAGAAATCTATGGCCTCTAATTTGAGACAAAATTCCGTAAGTGGAAATTCTGCCGTGTAAATAGACGATGATTTTATTTGTCGGTCAGGTCCTTCATTTTATTTAATTTTTTTCCGGTTATTTAATCCTAATTCTGCAACCGAGCCCCCCTGGGGACCTTTAGTCTTATCCTGTCTGTCCCTTTATTGACCAACATCCATATAGTAAGATTGAGCCGTGTTCAGGTTAACTCATTCAATTCTGGATAAAAATGTCAGATAGCAGGAGGATCCACGTGACAGATATTTTATTTTTTTATGGCTGGGGGGTGAAGTTAATGGGATCAGAACTGCTGGATGCGGCTTCCATATAGATAAAGAAGTTGTTGGAGGAGATTAAAGACCAAAGGTGAAATAGAGCAAATCCTCCAGGTCTATTGCATTGATAGATCACTTGGCTCTATAAAACTACAAGTCCCAGCATGCAATATAGCACTTTTTTTTTTTTTTTTTTTTAAACAATTATTTGTTACTTAATTAAACTCACAGGTTTAATAAAAATCCATCTAATCTTTATGTTCAAATATTTAATATTAGACAAACCTCGGTTATGCAGAATTGCCTCTAATGGATAAAGCAATATGGCCACAACTGGAAATCATCAATCCTAATTGGTCATTGAGTTATTAGAAACTGTTACACGATGTTTATTCCATCTGAAATGTTACATAACAAACATCTTATTGTGGGATTGACCTGAAGAAATCCACTCCTACATCTATTTCCCTAAGACAACCTCTGGATATGACGCTGAGCACGTGCACTCAACTTCATGGTGAGGCCTGTTCTAAGTAGAACCTGTCCTGTGAAACGCCATATGGTCTTGTTCAGTTTCACTGTCTTAGCAATCTTCTTATAGCCCAGGCCGTCTATATGTAGAGCAACTTCTTTTATTTAGATCCTCAGAGAATTCTTTGCCATGAGGCGCCATATTGAACTTTCACAGACCAGTATTAGAGAGTGTGAGAGCGATTAATACCCCATTCAAGGCGAACCACGAAGGGGTGTCCTCACTTTTGTTGCCATGGTTTAGATATTAATGACTGTGTGAGTTATTTTGAGGGGACACAACTTTAAAGGGGTACTCCCCGCTCAGTGAACAAACTGTTACAAAACGCTGGAGCCAGCTCTGGGTGCTTGTCATGTCATAGCCCTGCCCCCTCATGATGTAACACCCCACCCCCTCAATGCAAGTCTATGTGCGGGTGCATGACACAACTGTGTACAATATAGACATAACTGCCCCAGACTGCAGAGCATATAACTGTGTACAATACAGACATACAGTGGGGATCAAAAGTTTGGGCACCCCAGGTAAAAATTAGTATTCATTTGCATAAAGAAGCCAAGGAAAGATGAAAAATTCTCCAAAAGGCATCAAATTACAGATTAGACATGCTTATAATGTCAACAAAAGTTAGATTTTATTTCCATCATTTACACTTTCAAAATAACAGAAAACAAATAAATGGCATCTGCAAAAGTTTGGGCACCCTGCAGAATTTAAAGCATGCACTGCACCCTTTGCAAAGCTGAGACCTGCCAGTGTCATGGATTGTTCTCAATCATCATCTGGGAAGACCAGGTGGTGTCAATCTCAAAGGTTTTAAATGCCTGGACTCATCTGACCTTGCCCCAACAATCAGCACCATGGGTTCTTCTAAGCAGTTGTCTAGAAATCTGAAACTGAAAATAGTTGACTCTCACAAAGCTGGAGAAGGCTATAAGAAGATAGCAAAACGTTTTCAGATGTCAATATCCTCTGTTCGGAATGTAATTAAGAAATGGCAGTCATCAGGAACAGTGGAAGTTAAAGCAAGATCTGGAAGACCAAGAATAATATCAGACAGAACAGCTCGCAGGATTTTGAGAAAAACTATTCAAAACCCACGTTTGACTGCACAATCCCTCCAGAAAGATCTGGTAGACACTGGAGTTGTGGTACACTATTCCACTATAAAGAGATACTTGTACAAATATGGTCTTCATGGAAGATTCATCAGAAGAAAACCTCTTCTACGTCCTCACCACAAAAATCAGTGTTTGAACTTTGCGAATGAACATATGGACAAGCCTGATGCATTTTGGAAACAAGTTCTGTGTACCGATGAGGTTAAAATTGAACTTTTTGGCTGGAATGAGCAAAGGTACGTTTGGAGAAGAAGGGGAACAGAATTTAATTAAAAGAACCTCTGTCCAACTGTTAAGCATGGGGGTGGATCAATCATGATTTGGGGTTGTAAAACGTAGAGAGAGTATTTACTGCATGCACCTTTCCAGCCAGTCATATACACACTTGAGTCCAGGATAGTCCGAGACCACCCATCCACGGTAGCACTGCCGGTGCCTGCCTCAAATAGACATAGTCCATAAAGGCCTTGAGAAAGCGTTCTGTTGGACGTGAAACTGTTGGTGTGTTCCTCTCTGCTGTAACCTGCTAATCGAGCAAATAAAGAAGCGGTTTTATTGCACAAGTACCTGGAGTGCCGCCTGCTATTTTCTATCTATTGATAATGCTTTGGGGTTGTATTGCAGCCAGTGGCACAGGGAATATCTCACGAGTAGAAGGAAAAATGGATTCAATAAAATTTCAGCAAATTTTGGATGCTAACTTGATGCTATCTGTGAAAAAGCTGAAGTTAAAGAGAGGATGGCTTCTACAAATGGATAATGATCCTAAACACCTCGAAATCCACGGGGGATTACATCAAGAGGCATAAACTGAAGGTTTTGCCATGGCCTTCATAATCTCCTGACCTCAACATAATTGAAAATCTATGGATAGACCTTAAAAGAGCAGTGCGTGACAGATAGCCCAGAAATCTCAAAGAACTGGAAGACTTTTGTAAGGAAGAATGGGCAAAGATACCTCAAACAAGAATTGAAAGACTCTTGGCTGGTTACAAAAAGCGTTTACAAGCTGTGATACTTGCCAAAGGGGGCAGTACAAGATATTAACTCTGCAGGGTGCCCAAACTTTGCAGCCGCCATTTTTTTTGTTTTCTGTTATTTTGAAAGTGTAAATGATGGAAATAAAATGTAACTTTTGTCTAATCTGTAATTTGATGCCTTTTGGAGATTTTTCCATCTTTCCTTGGCTTCTTTATGCACATTAATACTAATTTTTACCTGGGGTGCCCAAACTTTTGATCCCCACTGTAACTGCCCCAGGACTGCAGTGCATAGAACAATTATATACAGTACAAGGCTGAGCAGACCTACCTGCCACCACCGCCCAGGGTGTGTGTGTGTGTGTGTGTGTGTGTGTATATGTATGTATGTATGTATGTATGTGTGTGTGTGTGTGTGTGTGTGTATATATATATATATATATATATATATATATATATATATATATATATATATATATATATATATATATATATATATATATATATATATCTATCTATCTCATTATACAGCTCATACATTTGTCCTGCAGAGAGAGATATCTCAGGAGAAAAGTCTTCACTGTCTCTTTCCTCAAAACCATAAACTAAGGAAGTTAATATACAGTGCAAATACCCTTGAACGCACAGCGCCATCTAGTGGACAGTCTTTACATTTCATCTTACAACAAAATGGCCACTAATCCTCAAAATAAAGGGAAAATCTCCAACATTCCTTCTTTTAAAAAAGACAAAGAAAAGAGAACTCTCCATGTAGCCGTACTGAAGTAAAACTATTGCAATCTGATAAATTGTCACAAAAACAGGAAACTTCCCATAGTTCTCAAAAAGAACAATCTAACAAAAATCTGAAGAAATACCGTCAAAGCATCACACCAAGTGATGCGCTTCCTCAAAGATCTACTTACGGCAAGAAAGAGATCCAGTTACACCAAATGAAACTGTCTATAAATTGTCTACAACGAACCCAGCAACACACGGAGGGAGATGGGACGACAGCAGCGACATTTCTACCCCCTCTGATTATGGAGGACGATTCTGACGACCCCATTACACAAATCCTGTCGAGATGATCCTATCCCTCAGAAAATCTATGAATAAGATCTCAATGATGTCGTCATCACAAAAGTCTCTAAGGCTAGGTTCAGACTACAGAATTTCTGCCTGAATTTTCGTTTTGAAATTTCAGGCAGAAATTCCAATTACTATAATGCATAGTGTAGTGAATTGTTTTCCGTTCGCAAATTCCGAAGTGTGAATTTGTGAAGCGGAAAATCCACTTAGTTAATCCGCTTAGAAATTTCCTCCTGAAGAAAGGCGGTGCTCTTTCTTCAGGCAGAATTCCTTGCGGAACACATTGCAGTCTATGGGAGACTGCAGTGTCCGGCCGGTCCTAGCGCCGACTTATTCAGTCGGCGCAGGCGGAATTCAATCTCCGGGCGGAAATTTTCTGCCCGGAGATTCCGTAGTTTGAACGTAGCCTAACAGATTGGACACTTTAGAAGAGACTGTGACTGAAATAGATGAGAGAATTGAAGACTTTTCATCCAATCACAACGGCCTCACTGACAAAAAAAATTCTCTCCGCCATGAAAATCAAGATGGCAGACATGGAGGATAGAGGGAGGAAAAATAATGTACCCGAAACCATTAAAGGGTTACTCCGGCCCTGAGACATCTTATCCAAAGGATAGGGGATAAGATGTCTCACCGCGGGGGTCCCGCCGCTGGGGATTCCCACAATCTTGTATTCGCCACCCACCTCTTTGAGTTGCACGCCGCGGTGCCAGCTCACAAACAGCCGGGTGCCCATCCCATGTGACGTGACGCCCCACCCCCGCTGTGCACGCGGAGTCGTGACGTCACGATACTCCGGCCCCGTGGTCGCCACCCGGCTGTTTGTGAGCTGGCACCGCGGCGTGCAGCTCAAACAGGTGGGTGGCGAATACAAGATTGCGGGGGTCCCCAGCGGCGTGGATAGGGGATAAGATGTCTCAGGGCCGGTGTACCCCTTTAAGGATGCCGACCTTAAAAAAAAATATGTCCAACACCTCCGATGCAACAATGATTCCGACAGCGGACGCCATAGAGCTGACTGTGGACAGAGCTCACAGGTTATATAAACCAGACTGCAGAGTCCCATAACCCGTTGCTACTGACCAAATAACTCCTCCCCCTGCCCTTATTTTCTAAAATAACAGACCTAAAGCAATTTAACTTTTTTTATGTGGGTGAAAGTCGGCCACAGCTTTTATTTATAAATATCAATAAATAACTATAAAACATATCAGCAAAAGGCACCAATGGCTTCTTGGCACTCTAGGAGGTACTGTCACACCCGCGGGCGCACAGCTCTACCCAGGATGACCCACATCCTCTTCTTTTCTCCGCCAGCTGTGACTTATGGCTGGGTTCACACCACGTTTTTGCCATAATGTGTTCAGTTTTTTTGCCATACTGTGATCAATCACACATGACATCACTGCTGGACCAATATACTGTATAATACCTGTATAATGGATCAGGGACAGTTACGTGTATTTCATATGACATCACTGCTGGACCAATATACTGTATAATGGATCAGGGACAGTTACGTGTATTTCAAATGACATCACACATGACATCACTGCTGGACCATTATATATAATACCTGTATAATGGATCAGGGACAGTTACGTGTATTATATATGGCATCACACACTGAACTCAAACATAACAGAACTGGAGATGTGGACGCACCTAGTGAATCCGGAATATTACTTCCCATTCATATCAATAATAATAATAATAAAGTATTTTACTATGAATCAGTGACGTTTCCTACCATAGTTTATTGCTTATACTGTAATTGTAGTAATAAATCTCCATATCTATTGTTTTCCTTTTGAACATGAAGGTCTCATACTGAACATTGTTTTGTTTGTTGTACAGTTAGGCGGTATTGTTATTACTCCTTATTATACCCCATTATTTACACTGCTGACTAATCCTACATAACCCAGGATCTCACAGATCATCCTGTATACGGACGTGTATACACCATTATATTCCTCCACTAACTGGACTCTTCTTCTGGTTATATCTTCCCTTTTACCGCGTTCATACTGGAGATCAGTCCGGACCTTCCCCGACATCATGTCCACAAGTGGTTTATACGAAGTATTGGTGCGGTCATTGTGAGTCTAACATGTCGTGTCTGTCAGCATTATTAGCCCATTTATTGTCTTTGTTTTATCCTTTGTTAAATGGGCACTGTCAGATACAAAAACGTTTGATATGTTGTAAAGCATGTATAACCAATAGTTTTTGCAATTTCTTTCACTAAAATTTTTTCAGTATTCCATACTGAAATAGCCAGTCAAACAACTGCCCCCCCCCTGCCTGCTTGGATACATACTAGTCCTGCTGTGTCCATGCGTCATCACCTATGTCATGGACACACTTCCTTGATTGACAGCTGTGAGCGCAGGGAAAATCCTCCCCCTGTCATCTTGTGTCCCGCTACTGTCTGTGAGGACAAGATGGGAGTTTTAGTTTTCCTAATGCTAGGGGAGATGATGTGAGCAGACAGTATACTGAGGGAGGGGGCGGAGACCTGCACAGTGAGGCCACACCCCCTCCCTCTGGTAGGAATTCAGACTAGTGAGCTAAATTAAGTGTAATAAAAATAAATAAAGGTGCTAGATACATAAAAATTAGATGTACATGGTCAGGATTAGGTACTGAGTGATATATTTAACAAAAAATGTTTTGTTTTTTTGTTGGATCTGACGGGTGCGATTTTAAATTCTAAAATCCTTTAATAAAAACAAAGTTGAAATTATATATATACACTCACAGGCTGCACTCAGATATTGTAGTTATTGATTTATCCAAATTTTGGTTAAAAAGAGAAGCCTTGTGGCTCCAGCCTGTCAGTGATCTTGTGCCGGGGGCATTATGTCTTTAGAGGCCGCAGTCACCTCGTCTGTAACCAGCATGATGCCTGTTGTCTGGAATGTGTTCCCAATATTCCTGGTACACTGTGACAGAAAGTGATAATTACATCTCACGGGTATCATCACAATATGTTTATTATTACAGGTAAACCAGTTCTGCTTGTTATCAGACGCTCAGGCCGGGAGGATTACTGCACAGTGCACCCAAACCGAGACATAATGTCACTATCCGTGATATTCTCCCTGTATACCTCCTGACCCTTCTGTTACTATCCGGGATATTCTCCCTGTATACCTCCTGTCACTATCCGGGATATTCTCCCTGTATACCTCCTGTCACTATCCGGGATATTCTCCCTGTATACCTCCTGACCCTCCTGTCACTATCCGGGATATTCTCCCTGTATACCTCCTGACCCTCCTGTCACTATCCGGGATATTCTCCCTGTATACCTCCTGACCCTTCTGTTACTATCCGGGATATTCTCCCTGTATACCTCCTGTCACTATCCGGGATATTCTCCCTGTATACCTTCTGTCACTATCCGGGATATTCTCCCTGTATACCTCCTGTCACTATCCGGGATATTCTCCCTGTATACCTTCTGTCACTATCCGGGATATTCTCCCTGTATACCTCCTGTCACTATCCGGATATTCTCCCTGTATACCTCCTGTCACTATCCGGGATATTCTCCCTGTATACCTCCTGTCACTAATATGGATATTCTCCCTGTATACCTCCTCTCACTATCCGGGATATTCTCCCTGTATACCTCCTGTCACTATCCGGGATATTCTCCCTGTATACCTTCTGTCACTATCCGGATATTCTCCCTGTATACCTTCTGTCACTATCCGGGATATTCTCCCTGTATACCTCCTCTCACTATCCGGGATATTCTCCCTGTATACCTCCTGTCACTATCCGGGATATTCTCCCTGTATACCTCCTCTCACTATCCGGGATATTCTCCCTGTATACCTCCTCTCACTATCCGGGATATTCTCCCTGTATACCTCCTGTCACTATCCGGATATTCTCCCTGTATACCTCCTCTCACTATCCGGGATATTCTCCCTGTATACCTCCTGTCACTATCCGGGATATTCTCCCTGTATACCTTCTGTCACTATCCGGGATATTCTCCCTGTATACCTTCTGTCACTATCCGGGATATTCTCCCTGTATACCTCCTGTCACTATCCGGGATATTCTCCCTGTATACCTTCTGTCACTATCCGGGATATTCTCCCTGTATACCTTCTGTCACTATCCGGGATATTCTCCCTGTATACCTCCTCTCACTATCCGGATATTCTCCCTGTATACCTCCTCTCACTATCCGGGATATTCTCCCTGTATACCTCCTCTCACTATCCGGGATATTCTCCCTGTATACCTCCTGTCACTATCCGGATATTCACCCTGTATACCTCCTCTCACTATCCGGGATATTCTCCCTGTATACCTCCTCTCACTATCCGGGATATTCTCCCTGTATACCTCCTCTCACTATCCGGGATATTCTCCCTGTATACCTCCTCTCACTATCTGGTATATACTCCCTGTATACCTCCTCTCACTATCCGGGATATTCTCCCTGTATACCTCCTGTCACTATCCGGGATATTCTCCCTGTATACCTCCTGTCACTATCCGGGATATTCTCCCTGTATACCTCCTGTCACTATCCGGATATTCTCCCTGTATACCTCCTGTCACTATCCGGGATATTCTCCCTGTATACCTTCTGTCACTATCCGGGATATTCTCCCTGTATACCTCCTGTCACTATCTGGTATATACTCCTTGTATACCTCCTGACCCTCCTGTCACTATCCGGGATATTCTCCCTGTATACCTCCTGTCACTATCCGGGATATTCTCCCTGTATACCTCCTGTCACTATCCGGGATATTCTCCCTGTATACCTCCTCTCACTATCCGGGATATTCTCCCTGTATACCTCCTGTCACTATCCGGGATATTCTCCCTGTATACCTCCTCTCACTATCCGGATATTCTCCCTGTATACCTCCTGTCACTATCTGGTATATACTCCTTGTATACCTCCTGTCACTATCCGGGATATTCTCCCTGTATACCTCCTCTCACTATCCGGGATATTCTCCCTGTATACCTCCTGTCACTATCTGGTATATTCTCCCTGTATACCTCCTCTCACTATCTGGTATATACTCCCTGTATACCTCCTGTCACTATCTAGGCCATATTTGTTGTTAGACTATTCTCTATATGCGGTTTTATTGGCCCCCTATTAAGGGCTCGATGACATTTGTCGTCAGATTCGGCTATTTGGAGTTCCGTCAGGAATCCGATCATGAGTTAAGCGGAGAAAAAAAATTGTGCACGCACATTTTTATTTTTATTTCAGCTAAATTTACCGGATCACCGACTGACCCCATGCAAGTTGAGACCCGGCAGTAGCCATTTGCACCCGACCTGTTTCCAGCCAATCGGATCCTTAACGGGTCGGATGCAAACGGCAATGTGAGCCTAATGTGACAGCGAGTTCACCCGCACTAAACCATATACACAGGGTTATAATGTGGCTGTATAGCGCTGAATGTGATTCACACACTTGGTCCAAGACCTCAATGTTCCCTTTAGTACCTGGATAATATATTGCACTGATAGTGACTAAAGTTATTAAAACTCAACTTTTATTGGATTCCGTCTATAAAATAAAGTGCACAATTCATAACATAACTACGGCCACCATCTACTTATTATAGTGAATTATTTGCTTTGATGTCAATAAATTCAATTGATATCCATACATGGCACTCACCCCTAGCACCAGTTTGGTATTGCACAGTTCTCTATTGTTGCAATGTCCAAGCAGCTGGATGTCCTTAGATAATTGCACCATTCCCTTAAGTGTTTAGCTAACACAGTTCTTGTGTAATACCGAGGTCACTGATGATGACCTTGTTCACATTATGGTTCACTTAGCGTTTTTGTTGTTTGAGGGTTTGAGTACCCACAGACCTCTACGTCAAGGTGCTCCTGTGCATCACACCAATTGGTCATAGACAAGTTCTCTGACCACATTCGATATAAAGAGGGTGCTCGTGCATACATATTGTAACAATACTACTAAAGAGCAGTGCATATATGGATGATTGAAAAACCTGTCTCCCAGGTACTTGCTTCACCGGTCAGGGTTTTCAATGTAGAAATATTCAGTTGCGATTCAACGCGTTTCATTGTCCGTTCATCAGGAATCGCTGACAAGATTTAGTAAAAGATCATTTCGGCCATAATCGGTTGGCGTGCAGGGCTTCTGATGGCGGCCGTGCACTGCCGAGATGTCAGCATGCACCTTTTATCCAACCCCTTCAAGCATGCTGCCCTCCTGCATCCGGTCCCGGCGTCTGATGCCCTTTGCACCAATCATATACGTCCGAGGCCGTAGGTGCAAGAGGATTGGCTGCTTGGGGTTCGCGTTTACAAACATGCACTGTAAGCCTCGCTTACAGTGCAATCTACTAGGCATAATGTGGGTAATGTGCTGACCCAGATCAGGGGTCCTGTTAGCGACACAGAGCCCTTGTTGCTCATATGCAAATTAGGGGTTTTGCGCAATGGAGGTGGGAGCCGCCATTACAAGCATCCCTGCCTCCTTACCCTTTTCTCTCCTATTTTCACCAGCTCCCTTCTCCATTGCCTGAAATAACTCTTTTACATATTAGCTAATGGGACCACCATTCTGGGTGAGTAAAACATCATTTTACTCATGTTCACTCACATTATAACCCTTCATATGGGGGTTTAGTGCGGGTGAATAAACTAAGGGGTACTCCGCTGCCCCAGCGTTCAGAACATTTTGTTCTGGATGCTAGGTGGCGGGGGTTGTGACGTTACGGCCCTCATGACGCCACGCCCCCTCCTGTAGACTTGCATTGAGGGGGCGTGGCCTGACATCACGAGGGCCGTGATCCGTGATGTCACGTCCCCCTGCCGCACCCAGCATTCTAAATGAATGGTGTGTGCTTCACAGAGATCACGGGGGTCCCAGGGGCGGCACCCCCACGGTCAGACATTTTATCCCCTCTCCTTTTGGATAGAGGATAAGATTTCTAGGAGCGGAGTACCCCTTTAAAGACTGAGGGGTGGTTCACTCTACACAGAACGGAAAGTTGTTATAGAAAAGTAGGGTGGGGCAGGGTCTTCATGTCCAGGGTGGGGCAGGGTTATCATGGCTAGGGTGGGGTCCTTATGGCCAGGGTGGTTGGGTGGGTGTGATCCTCATGGCTAGGGTGGGGCGGGGTCCTCATGCCCAGGGTGGTTGGGTGGGTGTGATCGTCATGGCTAGGGTGGGGCGGGGTCCTCATGGCTAGGGTGGGGCGGGGTCCTCATGGCTAGGGTGGGTGGGTGATGCAGGGTCCTCATGGCCATGGGTGATATCCTCATTGCTAATCTGTTGTTGTTGTTGTTGTTTGGCCCTGATCTGGGCAGGTATGGTGCGGGGAGCCCCTTTATTACTAATAGGATGTCATGTTGGTGGATCTGTATTGAAAGATCAGTAAGAATCAACCTCCTCTGTCTCCGCAGACTCTCACCAATAAGGAGTTTTGGCAGCTGGTGCAGCAGAGCTATGGGTCTGAACTAGGCCTGAACAATGAGGAAATGGAAAATCTAACCATGCCGCCAGAGGACGCTGCACCGCCCAGGTAAGAGGGCACCTCGCTGACTCACTTGGTCTGTCAGGACCCCCAAATCTGAAGTCATGTGACTCTGTATATACATCCTAGTAACACCCTTGCCTTAGATAAGCCCCTCCTCTTCATAGTCCTGTGCTGGGGACAATCCCTCGAAGAATGTTGGGAGGTAATGGTGACGTGAGCCGCTCCAGTCTAGGTCAGCCGCATCAGACGGGCGTAACTTAAAGGCACAGCTATAATTATAAGCGAGGAGGCCAGGGATAGATGCCTTCCACACGTTTGCTTCACTTAGTCTTCTGTTGTGTAGGACGGCAGGGAAGACGGCCACTGAGGACTCCAATGAGAAGTTGGAGAAGACCCCGAGGGGCGGATCGTTCACCAAGGATGTCGTGTCCCAGACAGAGACGGATTCACTGAACCTGCTGCAGATGGTAAGACGGGCACCTGGCAGGGATTCCTGGGTGCAGGTTGGCAATGTTTGCTGTGGCTGGTGGGGAGGTGGGCTGACATTTCTGATAGGATTAAAGGGGTATTCCAGGAAAAAACTTTTTTTTTATTTTTTTTTATTTTTTTTATTTTTTAATATGAACTGGCTCCAGAAAGTTGATATCCAGAGATTTGTAAATTGCTTCTATTAAAAAAATCTTAATCCTTCCAATAATTATCAGCTGCTGAAGTTGAGTTGTTCTTTTCTGTCTGGCAACAGTGCTCTCTGCTGACATCTCTGCTTGTCTCGGGAACTGCAGAGTAGAAGAGGTTTGTTATGGGGATTTGCTTCTAAACTGGGCGGTTCCCGAGACACGTGTCATCAGAGAGCACTTAAACAGAAAAGAACAACTCAACTTCACCAGCTCATAAGTACTGAAAGGATTAAGATTTTTTTAATAGAAATAATTTACAAATCTGTTTAGCTTTCTGTAGCCAGTTGAGAGATATATATCTAAAATTTTCTTTGATAACCCCTTTAATAACACAGGGGGTCTTGAATGTTATGATGCCATCCTATTCCCGTCCCCATTCAGCTGCTGGCCGTGCAACTGGCCCAGGTATTCTCTGCTCTGCCCTTTTATATAGATTGTTCCGACTTGTATTCAGTATTTCCCGACCAGGGTGCCTCCAGCTGTTGCGAAACTACAACTCCCAGCATGCTGGCAAGTTGTTGTTTTGCAACAGCTGGAGGCACCCTGGTTGGGGAAACACTAATGTATCCAGAATCGCTCACATTTTAATTTTCTAACATAGAGATGGATACCATAAAGCTACATGATGGGCCTCGCGTAGTAGCGTCACGCCAGAAAACCTACATTGTTGTTTCCTATAGTAAAATCCACATAGTAGTGACGCATAACAGAACCAACATCATAGTGTACATAGAGTAGAACTTACATAGCGTCAGGGTATGTTCACGCTACGTAACTCCCGCGGAATTCCGCGATCAGTATTCCGCGCTGTGAACATAAACATCAGTGTGAATGGGTTTCCGCAAGACCCGTTCACACTGTGCAATTTAAAATTGTTCCGCGGAAAGAAAGAACATGTTGATTCCGTCAATGGTGATGGCGCAGTGCCGTGTGGTCCTATTACCAGAATGGAATCTCTGCTCGCGGAATTCTGCAAGCGGAGATTCCGTTTACAATCTGTAGTGTGAACATACCCTTATGGAATAGAACCTACATAGTAGTGCCATATAGAAGAATCCACTATAGTGCTATATGATTGGACCCATATAAAAGTGACATATAAAAGAACCCACACCAAAGTGTATTAGCATAGTACAGAGGGTTATAGAAGACAGTGTTTCCCAACCAGGGTGCCTCCAGCTGTTGCAAAACTACAACTCCTAGCATGCCCGGACAACCTTTGGCTGTCCGGGCATGCTGGGAGTTGTAGTTTTGCAACAACTGGAGGCACAAAGATAACCTACATAGTAGTAGGGATGTGCAAAGTCAGCGTTCACTCCAACTCCCGAGCCTTAGAACATGACTGGGAATTTATACCAAGATCACTCCAACTCCCGAGCCTTAGAACATGACTGGGAGTGTATATCAAGAACAAAATCTCTCTTGATGAAAGGAATACCCTGCAGACAGCTGTGACGTGAGTCAAAGGGGAAAGAGTTCGCCTTGAGGGGTGTCATATGATAGAATCCACATAGTAGTGACACCATAGTGAACATGGAGCAGAACTTACGTAGCATTATATATAAGAGAACCTACATAGTAGTGCCGAATAGCAACTCTCATAGTAGTGCCACCCATGTAGCAGCCCACATTCTAGTGCCCTATAGCAACACTCCATAGTAGGTAACATAAGGTTTCCATCCTGTAACCGATGCCTTCATGGACAGCAGTCGGTAGGGTCCCTATTGTTGACTCCCTCTCTTTATTATCTCTAGATAGCAAGCCAGACCCAGTCCGAAGAGGTCCAGGGGGAAAAGGTGACCGGGAGAAGCCCCCTCCTGAGCTCCTCCAGGAAGAGCAGCCTCCGGATGCACATTGGGACGCCCTCCCTGGCCCTGGACCTAAATGGAAATGAAAACCAACAAGCGGACAGGAGCACCGGCTCCAACTCCTCAGGGGAAGGTACGAACAGGGGACACGACATGAGTCAAAGATTGAGTGCATGTACAGAAGACCAGTCTTAAAGGGGTACTCCACCCCTAGACATCTTATCCCCTATCCAAAGGATAGGGGAGAAGATGTCTAATCGCGGGGGTCTCACCACCTGGGAACCCCGCGTGATCTCCCTGTTGCACCCAGCGTTCATTAAAGGGGTATTCCAGGAAAACTTTATTTATTTATTTTTTTATATCAACTGGCTCCAGAAAGTTAAAAAGATTTGTAAATTACTTCTATTTAAAAAAATCTTAATCCTTCCAATAATTATCAGCTGCTGAAGTTGAGTTGTTGTTTTTCTGTCTGGCAACAGTGCTCTCTGCTGACCTCTCTGCTTGTCTCGGGAATTGCACAGAGTAGAAGAGGTTTGCTATGGGGATTTGCTTCTATTCTGGACAGTTCCCGAGACAGGTGTCATCAGAGAGCACTTAGACAGAAAAGAACTCAACTTCAGCAGCTCATAAGTACTGAAAGCATTACGATTTTTTTAATAAGTCCTTTACAAATCTGTTTAACTTTCTGGAGCCAGTTGATAAATGAAAAAAAAATAAAAAATAATTTTTCCCTGGATAACCCCTTTAAGAGCGTCAGGTGCAGAGTCAGTGTCTTGTGACATCACGGCCACGCCCCCTCAATGCGCGCCCCCTCCCATAGACTTGAATTGAGGGGGTATGGCCGTGACATCACGAGCGAGGCGTGGCCGTGACGTCACGAGCCTCCGTCCCGCATCGCCAGTCATCCGGCACGGAGCGAAGTTTGCACCATATGTCTGAGGTGCCGCAGCCGAGATCGCAGGGGTCCCCAGCGGGGAGGGGGACCCCTGCAATCAGACATCTTTTCCGCTATCCTTTTGTATTGGGGATAAAATGTCTAGGGGCGGAGTATCCCTTTAATGCGGCCATATACTGGCAGTGTGACCTCATAATACAGAATTGCTTAGTCCTGCTCTATAGGTTTCCTTGATCCACATGCCCAATCACAATATAATGTTGGCAGGTTTATGTATAATGCATAGGGATCCGATCCCTTCACATTCAGCAGACAGAATGGGCCATGTCCCTGCAGTATCCAGCAGTCCTGTCAGTGACCGGGGTTGGTCCCTGCAACCAAGTATTAACTTTAAAGGGGCTATGCTGTAATATACAGTATATTAGACACCGATCTACCATAACTTGACAGGTGCATTATATCCGGGGACAATTTTATCTGTCGGGGGGGAGATGTATATTGAGCACGTCAATGGTCAGTCCTTTAAATGGGGCACTGTCCTTAAAACTAATTTTTGCTGTTACATAAAAAATCTTTCTAATGTACTTTTGTATAATTTTTTTTTTAGTTTTCTGTGTTTTATTTGTGTTTTAAAAAAAGCTGCCTACTTGTCGAGAGCACATTTCCCCCTATCTCTTGCACAGACATTGGACTCCTGTTGGTCTGGCAGAAGTCAAAAATCGGGAAATGCCGTCTGGAGTGCTGAGGGTGTGTGTGTGTGTGTGTGCAGCCTTAGCCAATCATAGCTCAACTCACACTGAATTGCTCTGAGCTGTGTATGTAGCAGAGTGAGGGAGGAAGTTCTCCCCTGTATGGTTTCAGATGATGTCATGCCTGCTGGGGAACGCCCCCTTCCCGGTCTGTGAATCTGACTGAGACTGAGCAGAAAATACAGAACAATATTAAGGTGGAAAACTAAAATATAACATAAATAAAGGCAGGGGGTGGTTTATCATGATGGGGAGTGAACTTGGAGGATCATAAAATTTTACAAGATCATGACAGGTACACTTTTTTTAAAGGGGTACTCTGGTGAAAAACTTTTTTTTTTTTTTTTAACTGGTGCCAGAAAGTTTAAACAGACTTGTAAATTACTTCTATTTAAAAATCTCAATCGTTCCAGTACTTTTTAGCAGCTGTATGCTACAGAGGAAATGCTTTTCTTTTTGAATTTTTTCATTGTCTTGTCCACAGTGCTCTCTGCTGACACATCTGTCCGTGTCAGGAACTGTCCAGAGCAGGAGAGGTTTACTACGAGGATTTTCTCCTGCTCTGGACAGTTCCTGACACGGACAGAGGTGTCAGCAGAGAGCACTGTGGACAAGACAAAATAGAAATGAAAAAAGAGAACAAATTTCCTCTGTAGCATACAGCTGATAAAAAGTACTGGAAGGGTAAAGATTTTTTAATAGAAGTAATTTACAAATCTGTTTAACTTTCTGGCACCAGTTGATTTAAAAAGAAATGTTTTCCACCTGAGTACCTCTTTAAGGTAATGTTGGAAGCAGGAAAATGGGAAAGTGTAAGGATCTGAGAAACTGTGGCAAGAGATGAATAGTGATGTATAGAGGATGGGTCAGATCATCTCCAGAACAGGCGGCCTTGTGGGGTGTTCTCGGTATGTAGTGGTTAGTACTAGAGATGAGCGAACTTTCCGATAAAGTTTGTTTCGATCCAAATTTTTTCGCGGCGAATCTATATTAAAAAAAAGGCTAGTTCTAGCCTACATACAGCCTCTATAGGGGTATAGAACACTTTGCTGTGTCCTAAAACGCATATGGAGTGTGCTGGGGTAGTGAAATAATACTGTTATTCAGAATAACATGCAGATTACCGGCATCGCTCTTAGAATCACTGCCGCACAGCAGCACAATGACAGAGCCTGGTGGTGGCATCAGTGTCAGGAGACCATATAGTGGCTGAATGACACAGCGTGGAGGTGGTGGCAGCATGAGGACACCATATAGTGGCTGAATGACATAGTGTGGAGGTGTTGGCAGCATGAGGAGACCATATAGTGGCTGAATGGCACAGCATGGAGGTGTTGGCAGCATGAGGACACCATATAGTGGCTGAATGGCACAGCGTGGAGGTGTTGGCAGCATGAAGAGACCATATAGTGGCTGAATAGCACAGCATGGAGGTGTTGTCAGAATGAGGACACCATATAGTGGCTGAATGACACAGCATGGACATGTTGTAAGCATGAGGAGACCATATAGTGGCTGAATGGCACAGCGTGGAGGTGTTGGCAGCATGAGGACACCATATAGTGGCTGAATGGTACAGCGTGGAGGTGTTGGCAGCATGAGGAGACAATATGGTGGCTGAATGACACAGCATGGAGGTGTTGGCAGCATGAGGAGACCATATAGTGGCTGAATGACACAGCATGGAGGTGGTGGCAGCATGAGGAGACCATATAGTGGCTGACTGATACAGCATGGAGGTGTTGGCAGCATGAGGAGACCATATAATGGCTGAATGGCACAGCATGGATGAGGCTGAAGCATGAGGAGACCATATAGTGGCTGAATGACACAGAATGGAGGTGTTGGCAGCATGAGGAGACCATATAGTGGCTGAATGGCACAGCCCGGAGTTGCCAGCAGCATGAGTAGGCACTAGGCCTTCACAATCCCTAAGATTAAAAGATGAATTAAGAAATTTAAACCAAAGATTTTGGATAGCGGGTGCTACCTATGAGATAATTTGAAATTACCAGACCCAGGCCCCACAGCGGCATCAGTAACCCGTATATTGCCTGAATGACACAGCCTGTGAAGCCCTGCTGTGTACTTGTGCATCAGCCAACTCCATGCTGTGTCATTCAGGCAATATATGGGTTACTGATTCCGCTGTGGGGCCTGGGTCTGGGAATTTCAAATTTTCTCGTAGGGGGGGGGGGGGGGAGATTGTGAAGCCCTGCTGTGTACTTGTGCATCAGCCAACTCCAATCTCCCCCCCCCCCCCCCCCCCCTACCTATGAGAAAATTTGAAATTCCCAGACCCAGGCCCAGCAGCGCCATCATTTTTTGATTTGAAATTTAAAACAACCTTTGCGTGTCCCGGACCCCAGTGTGTGGGTATGAAGGACCAAATCCAACAAGCCCCCACAGGGCTCATGTGGCCGTGAGATTTAGGCGAAACGTTTCTCCATTGCCCTGACCGGCCATTGTTTCCAAGACTTCTCGCCAAGGCAAACCATGTGAAGAACAGCGTGGTATGCTGAAGGGCCACTGAGACTTGTCCGGGCAGTGGAGGATGTGAAGGCGGAGTAGCACACTGTCGCAGGACCAACGGGCTGACAGAGTGGAGCAGGAAGCAGCATTGAGGGCTTCAGAATCCCAAAGAAAAACAACCATTTTTAAAATAATTTTAAGAATATTTAAGACAGCGGGTGCTACCTATATATTGCATGAATGACACACCCTGGAGTTGGCTAGAGTACACACTAGGGCTTCACAATCCCTCCAAAAAAAACCCAACAATTGTAGAAATTTATGAAGAAGACTTTTGGATAGCGGGTGCTACCTATGAGAAAATTTTAATACTCAGGCCCAGCAGCGGCATCAGTAAACCATATATTGCCTGAATGACACAGGCTGGAGTTGGCTGATGCATGAGTATGCACCAAAGCTTCACAATCCCTAATAAAAAAGACAAACATTTTTGACGAAAAATTTTAAGGAAAATTTAGGACAGCGAGTGCTCTCTCTCTATCTATCTATCTATCTATCTCTATCTATCTATCTATCTATCTATCTATCTATCTATCTATCTATATATATATATATATATATATATAATATATATATATATATTACCAGAATGACGCAGCCTGGAGTTGGCTGCAGCATGAGGAGACCATTGGAATGTGTGATTTTTTTATTTGAAATTTAAATCAAAATTTGTGTCCCGGACGCCGCCGTGTGTGTACAAAGGACCTAATCTCACAAGCACCCACAGGGCTCATGTGGCCGTAAGATGTAGGCGCAACTTCTCCATAGCCCTGACCGGCCATTTTTGGGTTTTGTACCTTTGTTTAAGAACAAGCGCATATCCAAGAGTCCAGAAGACTCTATAATGCAGGACGGTGGACCACCAAAAGACATTCTTCTATAAAATATTTTTTTATGAAATAAAGAAGCAGAGTTCATCCCTCTGCGTTTTGTTTTTTTTTGAAAATTTTACTTAAAAAATCACACGCAACAATCGTTCAATGGTGTAATGGTTATTATTGTGGAAAATTCTGGTTTATTACTGTTATAATTATCAGAAAATTAAAAAAAAAACACTACCCAAGAGTGTTTAATAACCCCATACATTGCACCATAAATGTTGAAATTTAAATTAAGCTTGTATGTATGTATTCCAAAAATACTAACATTAAGGGCCCAAGCCCAGAAGCATCATGAAGTCAAGTAGTTCCTGAAAGACACAGGAGCAGTCAGGAGTAGGCATCAGCAGTACCCAAGAGGCTTTAATAACCCCTTACAGTGCACGATCACTCGTGAGATCGAGCAATAACAGGTGTGTTATGCCCTCAGATGTCCGGGGCTGCACGTGCGCTACACTGAATGGACCAGCGTGTGTCTATCCTTCACTGACAGGTGCGGGTAACCCGCTGAACCCCGTTCGCGATAGGGATCAGGGATTGCAATTATTTGCCAGGAAAGAAGAATCCCAACTAAGCGCGAATCATAAGCTCGGGTTCATCAAGTCCCTGCCCTTTGTACACACCGCATATCTCTACTCCCGATTGGATGGTTTAGTGATGTCCTCGGATCGGCCCCGGCGGGGTAGGAGAAGGCCCTAGCAGAGCGCCGAGAATTTAAAGATCATTGTTGAAATTTGCATTGAGCATGTATTAGCTACTGCTAAACTTCCAAAAATTGAAGGCCCGAGGCATCAGGGAGGCAATTATTTCCTGAAAGACACAGAATGAGTCGGGAGCAGGCATTCGCAGTACCCAAGTGGGATTCATAACCAACCCCTTACATTTAAAGATCAATGTTGAAATTTGCATTAAGCATGTATTTAGCTACTGCTAAACATCCAAAAAATTGAAGGCCCAAGACCTAAGGGTAGGGAGGCAAGTAGTTCCTGAAAGACACAGAATGAGTCAGGAGCAGGCATTCGCAGTACCCAAGAGGGTTTCATAACCTCTTACATTTAAAGATCAATGTTGACATTTGCATTAAGCATATATTTAGCTACTGCTAAACATCCAAAAATTAAAGGCCCAAGGCCAGAAGCATCAGTGAGGCAAGTAGTTCCTGAAAGACACAGGATGAGCCAGAAGCAGGCAATTGCAGTACCAAAGAGGGTTTCATAACCCTAATTAATAACCCAAGAGGGTTTCATAACCAACCATAATTGGGAAATGTTGGTGTAGCAGCATGGTCTATCTACTCTGAGGCATCTGACATTGGTGGCTGGAAATCCTGGCTGATCCATCCCTGATTCATCTTGACAAACGTCAGTCTCTCCACATTTTTAGTGGACAGAAGAGTTCACCTTGGGGTGACTATGGCCCCGGCTGCACTAAACATCCGCTCTGATGGCACACTACTGGCCGGGCAGGACAGCTTTTCCAGGGCAAACTCTGCTAGTTGTGGCCATAAATCAAGTTTGGCTGCCCAGAAGTCCAGCGGATCTTCAATGGTTGTTGGCATGGCCATGTCAAGGTATGCCACCACCTGCTGGTTCAGGTCCTGCTCCATTTCTATCTGCTGCTGATGAGTTGCTTCACTATGCGGGTGAAGAAAGCCACTCATCAGCGACTGTAGACTCAGGCTGCTGCTGATGGAGCTGGTACTGCTCCTGCCACCCCTCCCCTCCCCAGCAGCCATGGCAGAGGAAGGTGAGCGCAGAGGGCCCCCCGAGTCAGACCTGCGAGTGGATGGACCATGTGGCATCAGCCAACTGACTACGTAGAATCTCTCTGTAGAAGATCAGTTTGTCCTCCCTCTCAGTGGGTGTAAAAAAGGCCCCCATTTTGGGACTGTAGCGAGGGTCTAATAAGGTGGAGATCCAGAAGTCATCCCGCTGACGAATTTTGACAATTCGGGGGTCACTACGCAAGCAACTGAGCATGCATTGTGCCATTTGAGCCAGTGACTGAGGGACTACCTGCCTCCATCTCCACTGCATACTGCCACGATGTGTCTGGGTCCTCTGTCTCAACTTCCTCATAACCCTCCAGCTCCTCTGGCTGCTCCTGCTCCTCCTCTACTGTCCGAAGACTAGAAACACTGGCCATCTCATCCAACCTAAACTGTGCTCCGCTCTGCCCCTCATCATGCTCCTCCTCCAGTTCAGCCCCCCACAGGGCTCATGTAGCCTTGAGATGTAGGCGCAACGTCTCCATTGCCATGACCAGCCATGGTTTCAATCATTTGTTGTAGGAAATGTAGGAGTGGAATTACGTCGTTCATGGCGTAATCCAGGCGACTCGCAAATAATGTGGCTTCCTCAAAGGGCCTCAGCAAACGGCAGGTGTCACGTATGAGCTGCCACTGGTTCACATTGAAGTTACACAGAGGAGTACTCCTATCTGCTTGGACCATCAAGAAATCTGTGATGACTTTTCTTTGTTCGTATAGTCTGTCCAACATATGGAGGGTGGAATTCCAACGTTTGGCAACATCACAAATAAGACTATGTTATGGGATACCGTTCTGACGCTGCAGCTCAAGGAAGGTGTGCTTGGCGGTGTACGAGTGGTTGAAGTGCATGCACAGTTTCCTTGCCATTTTCAGGATGTTTTTGCAAATGGGGTGAAGACTTGAGGAACTTCTTGACAACCAGATTCAACACTTGTGCCATGCAGGGCGAATGGTTCACACTTCCTTGTCGCAGTGCGGACACTATGTTCTTCCCGTTGTCGGTCACCATGGTTCCCATTTCCAGATTTCGTGGAGTAAGCCATACTCGGATTTCTTTACGAATGAACTTTAGCAGTTCCTCCCCTGTGTGACTCTGTTCGCCAAGGCAAACCATGTGAAGAACAGCTTGACACCGCCGTGCCCTACACACATGGTACTATGAAGGGCCACCGAGATTTGGACGTGCAGTGGAGGCCGAGGACACGGTGATGAGGAGGCGTCGTCGCACACTGTAGCAGGACCAACTGCCTGGGAGCGAGAGCATGGAGGAGGAAGCGGTGTGACCTGTCCAAGTTGCTGTTGTGGCTGTGCAGGAACAACATTTACCCAGTGGGCTGTAAAAGACAAGTATTGTCCCTGCCCGTAGTTACAGCTCCTCACGTCGGCGCTGCAGTGCACTTTTGAACACACCGACAGGCTCAAGGACTGGCCCACCAAACTTATGCCAAGCCGGTACTGCCTTCTTCGCAAAGAAATGACTGCTTGGGACTCTCCACCTCGGCTCGGCACAAGCCATCAATTCTCTGAAAGGTGCAGAGTCCACCACTTGAATAAAATGGAGGGACTGCAACACCAGCAACTTGGACAGGAGCACATTCAACTTCTGCGCCGTTGGATGAGTGGGCGCACACTGTCTCTTGGACATGGCTTCGCCGATGGATTGTTGGCGGAATGGCTGACTAAAAGCGGGAGAAGTAGGAGCGACAGGAGGGTTTGACACACAGCTCCCTTCGGCTGAGGTGGTTGCAACCTGCAACTCTCTTCTCCTGATGATGATGATGATGATGATGATGATGATGAAGCCCCTTCTGCACCCGGCTCCCAATTGCGATCGGCTTCATCATCATCAACAGGTGTGTGCACGTCCTCCTCATGTTCCCCAACAGTGTCTGCTTCAGGACCCTGAACACTTCCAACACCGCCTCCCACGTCACCCTCCGCATCACTACTTGGCCGTCTAGCGAAGCAAGCGGCGCATGTAGCTGCTGACTGTCCTCTATTAGATCGTCCTCAATAAATAGTGGAGCTGAATCCAAAGCATAAGATACTTCTCTAGGAGAGGGAACAGCATAGGACAGAGGCAATGGGAGGACAGGGACTGCTCCCGGGCCATGCCAACTGAGGATTGTGTGGAACCCACCGACTGTTGACTGGGGGTGTCAGATGTCACTTGTGATGATGTGGATGAGTGTGATAACCAATCGATGACGGCAGATGGGTTGCTGGTGGAGACACAACCGCTGGCTGATAACGGGAGCTCAGGCCTCTCGCTGCGACTCCTGCTGCCACTCGCCCCAAGTCTGCTGCCAACTCTGCCTGAAGTATTTAGGCCTCTGCCACTCCTCTGTGCACGTCCTGGCGCTTCTCTGCCTGACATACTTAGTGCGTTTATGGGGATATTACAATACGCTACACTACTCTTTAGACAGTATTTGTCCAGAACAGCAGCAGGTGATTACTTACGGCTGTCCTTTCACAGTATGTAGGCCCTGGACAGATTAACAGGTACTAAATGGTACAATACTTGGATGTACCTATGCGGTCTGCACTGATGAGGGCAGTAATATGCCTAACTATACGCAGAAAAAAACTCTGTATTTTTGTAAAACACCAGCTGGTGAATACTATTGTTTGGACTTTGACGGTATGGAGCACCTTGACAGCTTAACAGGTACTAAATGGTACAATACTTGGATGTACCTGTGCGGTCTGCACTGATGAGGGCAGTTATATATGCCTAACTATACGCAGAAAAAACTATAAAAAAAAAAAAAGTATGTAGCCCCTTGACAGATTAACAGGTACAAAATGGTACAAATGCACTACAGTCTGCTGAAAAATCACGTATTTCTGAACAGCAGCAGGACCCAAGAGTGCAGCACCACAAAAAAAAAATCCATGGATTAAACCCTAAATTGCCCTCTGTCACACAATTCTGAGCAGCAGAAGATTTGTGGAGCAAAAAAATAAACTCAATTGGGCTGAAAAATGAGGAGATAAGATGGTGGATAAAGTTCAGGCAGCTTGTTGATCTGTATGAGGCAGCTGACAGCTATCTGCCACTCTCTGCTGCAATGCTCAATAACGTGAATAGGAGGCTTAGCAATCAATGATCCTTCTCAGAGTAACAGCACAGCACTCTGCACTCCTGCCTTTCCCTAATGCTGATGTGACTAGCAGTTGCAGTGTAACGCTGTGGTATGAGCTATTCACACACACACAGTCCCGTCCTCTCCATCTGAGTGTATAGATGAAATGAAGAGAGGCAAGATGGCCGCCGATTATATAGGGGCTGTGACATCACAGGGGTCAGTGAACACTGATAGGCTGCATCTCACATGTGATTCAGGGTCATTCCGCCTACCTTCATTCCCAGCGCTGTTTCCTGCCCTCCCATAATCCCCTGCCCCATGTACTCACATGTGGATCCGCCATGTTAGCTCTACAACAGCCTGGAACGCTGTAAAATGGAGTTTAATGAAGCGATTCGCACGATCGAATCGCGGTGATATTCGTACTAGTTGCGAATCAGATTTTTCATGAAATTCGTAACAAATTTGGGTTCGTCAACTCCGATTCGCTCATCTCTAGTTAGTACATATCAGAAGTGTCCAAGGAAGGGCAACCGGTGACTGGGGACAATGTCTTGGGGGACCCAAGGCTCATTGATGTGTGCAGTTTGTTTGCAATATCTGCACAATGTGGTGCACACTGCGCAGGACAGATGTACTTGGTTGACAATTCAATAAAAAAAAATATATATATATTAAATAAAAAAATAAATAAATTGCCAGGTGAAGATAGGGTGTCACCTGGCAGGGACACCTCTTTCTAGCGCTACGGGCCACAAGTCGGAAATTCAAGAAAGGGGTGTCCCTGCCGGGTGACCCCTATCTTCACCTGCTCTACGTATAGTTAGTCGTAACATTTGATATTTTGCCCCCATAATGCCAAACGGAGTCAACACGGTGCCATATGGCTTACAGCTGATAAATCTAGTGATTCCCCATAGGTGGAAATGTCAATGGTTTTTGCGCAATTTCTTACTAACCTTATTGTGGCTTCATGGTCCCTGCAGAGGAGCGTCTTCAGGAGGAGCAGGTGGAGGGGAGATTATACATCAACCGGGTCTTTCACATCAGCGCCGAGCGAATGTTTCAGCTTCTCTTCACGCCCTCGCGCTTCATGCAGAAATTCCTTTCTTCCCGAAAAGTCTTTGGTAAGTAAAGGCGACTGTTAGGCCCGGAGCTTCAGGACCCTCGGATGCAAAACTTCTCCCAGCCCCCCCCCCCCCCCCCATCTGTCCCATGTGACCCTGTATTGGTTCATCATCCGCATCATTGTTCGATCATGGCTGGTGTTCGGGCAGGATGTGGATTTATGATGTCCATAGGGTGATCCTGTATCTTCCCCTTATCTTCTCTTCTCTGCCGTTCAGATCTGGAGTCTTCCCCATGGCAGCCCGACAGCAGCGGCAACCAGAAGAGGACGCTGACCTACACCATCACCATCAACAACCCGCTGGTCGGGAAGTTCACAACCGCTACAGACTATCAGGTAATGAGTCACACCGTATCACCTCAACCCAACCAGACAATCCTGTGAACTACAGACTGATACATTGTAACAAACTACCAGGACTGCAGAGACACTTGAGTTGCTGTTTCTCACAAAGGATTGTCTAGATTGGATACAATTGTAACAAAACCTCAGCTGTAAGAAGCATTGGGTCAAGAATGTTTGGAAAGCTGCATATCTTTTTACTATACACCCCCCCCCCCACACACACACACTTGGGCAAAAAAGTATTTAGTCAGCCACCAATTGTACAAGTTCTCCCCCTTATAAAGATGAGGCTGTAATTATCATCATAGGTTATAACCTCAACTAAGAGACAGAATGAGAAAAAATCCATAAAATCACATTGTCTGATTATTAAAGAATTTATTTGCAAATTATGGTGGAAAATAAGTATTTGGTCAATAAGTAAAGTTCATCTCTATCCTTTATTTCCCCTTTTGTTGGCAATGACAGAGGTCACATGTTTTCTGTAAGTCTTTTTGGTCCATTCCTCCATACAGATCTCCTCTAGAGCAGTAATGTTTTGGAGTTTCAACTCCCTCCTTTTCTATGGGGTTGAGATCTGGAGACTGGCTAGGCCACTCCAGGACCTTGAAATGCTTCTTACGAAGCCACTCCTTCTTTCCTGGGTGGTGTGTTTGGGATAATTGCCATGCTGAAAGACCCAGCCATGTTTTATCTTCAATGCCCTTGCTGATGGAAGGAGGTTTTCACTCAAAATCTCACGATACATGGCCCCATTCATTCTTTACTTTACACGGATCAGTCGTCCTGGTCCCTTAGCAGAAAAACAGCCCCATAGCATGATGTTTCCACCCCCATGCTTCACAGCAGGTATGGTGTTCTTTGGTTGAGTTTTTACCAAACAGTTTTACTTTGGTTTCATCTGACCATATGACATTCTCCCAATACTCTTCTGGATCATCCAAATGCTCTCTAGCAAACTTCAGACGGGCCTGGACATGTACTGGCTTAAGCAGGGGGACACATCTGGCACTGCATGATTTGAGTCCCTGGTGGCATAGTGTGTTACTGATGGTAGCCTTTGTGAGGCTAAGTTTCTATCTTGGTTTTTTGTCCTGCATTTTTTGGGTTTAAAAAAATGCATGAAAAAAGCCAGTGCAATGTCCTCCGTCTGGCGTTTTTTCATTTGTGTGGAAATAGCATTTTTGGCACCTTTTTGGCGTGTTTTTTTTTTTTTTTTATTTATTTTTTTGGTACCCAAAATTTGTTGGGTACCTAAAAAAAAAAAAAAAAAATGCAGTAGTGATGGGGAAAAAATGTATTTAACGAAATCTGATTTTTTATTTTTTTTTATAACTAAATTTTAATTAATGTTTAATAAAGTGTGTGTGTTTCACTTTTTTTTTCTCAATTTTTTACATCTTTTTAGGTAGTACTACTAGTCCCAGCATGGAACAGACTGTTCCATGATGGGAGTAGTAGTACCTGTAGTAATAGACATATCGGCTCGGGTCTCAGTCCTTACACCCGATGCGATTGTCCATTATATAGCAGAGATGCGGCTCTATACAGCGCTCACATCTCTGCACTATACGCATAGATCATCACTCCTTCATATTTCCCACCCAGAGCTGTGATTGGCCGAATGGTTGCATCCAATCACAGCTGAGGGAAATTCAATGAGTGAGTGGCCGGAGTACAGAGCAGAGATGCGAGCGCTGTATACAGTCGCTCCATCTCTGCTATAGACAGGACGATCACAGCGGGTGTCAGTAGTGACATCCACTGTGATGTGTCCTTAACTGCAAGTACTACTACTTCCAACATGGAGCACACTCTGCTCCATGCTGGGAGCTGTAGTACCTGCATTAATAGAGTGTACTCCATGTTGGGAGTAGTAGTACTTGCAGTTAAGGAAAGATCACAGCGGGTATCACTACTGACATCCACTGTGATCCTTCTGTATAATTTATAGATGTGGCCGGACGCTCTTCTATGGTCCCCTGCACTGCCGTATATATACACATATTCATACATTCCACAGAGAGCTGTGATTGGCTGGAACCATCTGGCCAATCCCAGCTCTGTGGGAAATATGAATAGGTGTATGTATATATATATACGGCAGTGCAGGGGACCATAGAAGAGAGCCCGCCGCATCTATAAATTATACAGAAGGATCGCAAAGGGCAATCTGTTAATTAGTACAGGTACTACTACTCCCATCATGGAACAGTGTATTCCATGCTGGGAATAGTAGTACTACCTAAAAAATTTAAAAAATAAAGAAAAAATTGTGAAAAACACACACTACATTTTTATTATTGCCTGCTACAACTTTAGCTCCCCACCCGCACACATAATTGGATCCCGGTTTAAAAATTAATAAAATGTTGTAATTTAAAAAGATAAATTTCGTTAAATACTATTTTTTTCCTTCCCTACTGTATATTTTTTATTTTTTTTTTATTTTTTTATGGTACCCTATGAAATTTTATTTAAAAAGGTATCTCATCACTTTTTTGGATCGCTAAAGTCCAAAAAAAGTTAAAACTGCCTGAAAAAAACGCCAAAGTTAAAACCCACATATTTGTTTTTCTTGGCGTTTTTTCACTTCCATAGACTTCTATGGGAGAAAAACGCCACGATTTTGACAAAAAAAATCGCCAGTGGCTCAACATGCTGCGATTTTGGAAAACCGCCAAGGAGCTGAAAAATGCAAAAAAAGAGTGAAAAAACGCCAAAGTGAAAAACGCCAAGTGGAATAAGAATTTAGCAATTTCTCATTGATTTACAGCTAACATCTTGCCAAAAAAACTCCATGCAGCAGAATTGGCGTTTTTGTTGGCGTTTGAAAAATAAAAAAAACAAGAAGCAACTTACTTTGGTCCCAGCTCTCTGCAGGTCATTCACTAGGTCCCCCGTGTGGTTCTGTGATTTTTGCTCACCGTTCTTGTGATAATTTTGACACCAGGGGGTGAGATCTTTTGTGGAGCCCCAGATCGGGGGAGATTATCAGTGGTCTTGTACGTCTTCCATTTTCTAATAATTGCTCCCACAGTTGATTTCTTCACACCAAGCTGCTTGCCTATTGCAGATTCAGTCTTCCCAGCCTGGGGCAGGTCTACAATTTTGTTTCTGGTGTCCTTCAACAGCTCTTTGTTCTAGGCCATAGTGGAGATTGGAGTGTGACTGTTTGAGGTTGTGGACAGGTGTCTTTTATACTGATAACAAGTTCACACAGGATCCATTAATACAGGTAATGAGTGGAGGGCAGAGGAGACTCTTATAGAACAAGTTACAGGTCTGTGAGAGACAGAAATCTTCTTGTTTGTAGGTGACCAAATACTTATTTTCCACCATAATATGCAAATAAATTCTTTAATAATCAGACAATGTGATTTTATGGATATTTTTCTCATTCTGTCTCATAGTTGAGGTTATAACCTATGATGATAATTACAGCCTCTCATCTTTATAAGGGGGAGAACTTGTACAATTGGGGGCTGACTAAATACTTTTTTGCCCCAGTGTGTGTGTGTGTGTGTGTGTGTGTGTGTGTGTATAATATATATATTACACAATAGGACAGCCCATTTTAAGATTCAACCATGTAAAGCAAAGCGGTTTGGAAACTATATGTTATAGCGCAGTAATGGAGGAGTAAGTCAGTTAAGTGCATTATGAAATGTATAATGTCCTGGGAAGGATCAATATAACCTCCTCCGTACTCAGCACATTAATCCTGATGGGAAATGGAGGCCGGTGCCGCCTCCTATATCAGTGTTTCCCAACCAGTTTACCTCCTGCTGTTGCAAAGCTACAACTCCCAGCATGACTGATTGGAAGAACCCTGTCATAAACATTATAAGCAATAAATATAAGTAGTAAATTAAGGGGCTATAGTTGCTTTTGTCCCCCGAGGAAATCACTTATTGCTAAAGAAACATGTTGGGTCTTTTTTGTAAAATGAGCCAATCCCTATAAGACATGTATGATGATATATAAATATCTCTTGTTCTTGTAGGATTAAAAAAAGACCCAATGCGTTTCTATACAAAAAAGGGATTTGAGCAACAATAGCCACAATTTACTACAGATATATATATATATATATATATATATATATATATATATATATATATATATATATATATATAATATATATAATTTTTTTTTTTTTATAATGTTCATGGCAGTGTTTCCAAACTACAGTTCTCCAGTTGTTGCAAAACTACAAATCCCAGCGTGCCCGGACAGCCTTTTAAGTTATGATTTATTATTATTAGGCTAATTGTGTAAAGCTTTAGGTGTGCCAATCTCTGAGGACACAGACTAAATGTTACGCAGTGGATGGATTGGGGACCCTCCAGCAGCACAAAGTATTTTAGGAGAGAAGTGTGCTGGTCTTGGTGGAGGTTACAGATTGAAAGTGCAAATCCAAAAACTGAGCAAAAAATACTGGCTAATGTAAGTCCACAATAAATCAAAACCAGGATAGGGAAAGTGCCTCAAATATCCTGTGTAATCAATTCCTAGGGAGATGCGTTTAATAGCCACTAGTGGGATGGGGGGTGCAGCACTCTTTTGCCCCTAAGACACTATCACTCCAGATGGAGCACTTGCCCCACACACTGTCCCTAAGAGCTGTCCCTAAATCAACCTAAACTAATAGTATTTTTGAGTTAAAAAAAAAACTATTCCCAACGTGTTTCTGTCTCAATAAGTGGCTTCCTCAGGGTACAAAAGATACAATGGCTGTTTAGTTGACTTATTATTAGAGTACTAAGAAACTGGAGGTAATGTGGCCCAAATGGGGTCTCAAATATGCGCATGGTGTCCTTTTTGTGAGAGGGCATTTTTAGCCATATTAAAAGCTTATCACAAAGGGTGCCATATGCACACGAGACCCCATATAAGTCACAGTACCTCTAGTTTCTTAGTGCACTGATAAGTAAGTTAAGTGCCAATTTCTTTTGTCCCATGAGGAAACCCCTTGGTGGGATAGAAACCTGTTAGGACATTTTTACTCTGTATGGCTACTGTTAGTCTAGGGTGATTTAGGCACAGGGGTCAGGGAGAGAGTGGTAGGAGTTGCCCTTTTTGAGGACTAGTGCTCCACTTTGAGGTAAAGTGCCTTAGGGAATGATGGGGTAAGTGGTGTATTAGATTAAAATCTGCTTCACTTCACTCCCTCCCAATGCACTTTCCATGATTTACAGATTGAGTGACACATGATGTAAAGAAGCAGGGTGCTTCCAGCAGCACAGAGTATTTCAGGAGGGGAGTGTATTGCTTTTAAGGGGGATCACAGGCTAAGATTACATAGTGGAAGGTGCTAGGTAACCAAATACATTATTTTATACCTTTCAGACCTTGCATAAAGATGGCCAGGAGGGCCAGTACTACTCTGTAGAGACGGAGGTGTACACACACGACGTCCCATACCACGATTACTTCTACACAGTGAACAAATACTGTATATCCCGAACCTCCAAACACAAGTGCAGACTGTGGTAAGAAGCTACTGTCATAAAATATATATTTAAAGGGGTACTCCGGTGGAAAACGTTTTTTTTCTTTTTAAATCAACTGGAGCCAGAAAGTTAAACAGATTTGTAAATTACTTCTATTAAAAAAATCTTAATCCTTCCAGTACTTATTAGCTGCTGAATACTACATAGGAAATTCTTTCTTTTTGGAACACAGTGCTCTCTGCTGACATCTCTGTCCATTTTAGGAACTGTCCAGAGCAGCATATGTTTGCTATGGGGATTTTCTCCTACTCTGGACAGTTCCTAAAATGGACAGAGATGTCAGCAGAGAGCTCTGTGTTCCAAAAAGAAAGAATTTCCTATGTAGTATTCAGCAGCTAATAAGTACTGGAAGGATTAAGAATTTTTTAATAGAAGTAATTTACAAATCTGTTTAACTTTCTGGCACCAGTTGATAAAAAAAAATAAAAAAAATAAAAATTATGTTTTCCACCGGAGTACACCTTGAATGTGTGTGTGTATATAAATATTTAAAATATGTAGGTACTAAGAAAATAGAAAGCGGAGCACTCACCCGGTACGTGTCCTCAGGGGGTGGCTGGTCACCGAACAGGATCTTCAGCTGGGAGGTGGTAGATGGAACAGGGGGAGGTCAGACACCGGCCACCGTCCGTATCGTGCCAATGGGCGCTTCGTCAGGCCAAACACTTCATCAGACCACAGTCCATATCGCTCCAATGGGCACTTCGTCAGGCCATACGCTTCGTCAGGCCACAGTCCGTATTGCGCCAATGGGTGCTTCGTCAGGCCGTACGGCCTGACGAAGTGCCCATTGGCGCGATACAGACCATGGCCGGCGTCTGAGCTCCCCCCTTTCCATCTACCGCCTCCCTGCAGAATGATCCTGTTTGGTGACCAGCCACCCCCTGAGGACACGTACCGGGTGAGTGCTCCGCTTTCTATTTTCTTGGTACCTACACATTTGGAATATTCTCTTTCCATGAAGCACCTCCTAGGATCTTGATTGGGTTATACATGCTCCATCTTCATTCATTTTCCGCATACTAGCAATGTTGCATCTATAGCAGTAGTACATTCAGTGCCAATTCACTTCTGCTTCTTTTTCTTCTTCTGGACGTCTCATTTATATAAATATTTATATTAGTATGTATGGGTGCTATATCAGTTATTAGGGTGCTGCTGGACTGGATCCTCAGGGGTTGGGACCTGGAGTCCTTGTTCTGCTCTGATTGGTGCTGATGTGTCCTTAGGGTCTGTACAGATGTGAAGTACAAGAAGCAGCCTTGGGGTCTCATCAAGACGTTCATTGAGAGGAACTCATGGAGTGGCCTAGAGGATTACTTTAAGCAGATGGGTGAGTGTTAAATATTACCAGTCAATATGACACGATCAACCTTGGAGAGAGAGCGAGATCTTGCTTGTGTAAAAAACATAAATCTATTGTAATCTTCTTGACCTCATGGCAGACATAAAACTAGACATCTTCATGTAAAGACAGTCATTAGCCTACAGTAGGAAGGTCATGTAGTCATGTCCTTAGACTTCTCTCACCAGCTGGGGTTTCTGTGTGTTGGATCCATCTTGGGATGTCATCCTTCATCAGGCTGGCTTGGTCTGGTCTGGCTTGACCCCAACTTCTTCCTCCTTCGTTAGCTTAGCCTCTTCTTTCCTTAGCTTAGCTTCCTTCATTAGCTTAGCTTCTTCTTTCCTTAGCTTCCTTCATTAGCTTAGCTTCCTTCCTTAGCCTAGCTTCCTTCATTAGCCTAGCTTCCTTCATTAGCTTAGCTTCCTTCATTAGCTTAGCTTCTTCTTTCCTTAGCTTAGCTTCCTTCATTAGCTACTTCTTTCCTTAGCTTAGCTTCCTTCATTAGCTTAGCTTCTTCTTTCCTTAGCTTCCTTCATTAGCTTAGCTTCTTCTTTCCTTAGCTTAGCTTCTTCTTTCCTTAGCTTCCTTCATTAGCTTAGCTTCTTCTTTCCTTAGCTTAGCTTCCTTCATTAGCTTAGCTTCTCTTTGAAGTCCTGAACTTTTATACCATAACTATGGGTGTGTTTACTATGATTGAAGTGTGTCCTTTATATATGCGGGCGTGTTAATTCTAAGTAATCCTGTGTCTACTATCCATAAATATACCTATACAGTATATATCTCCTCCTAATGGGTTGGCTGAATATATATTTACCTCATGGGTGTATACATTATGTCATGGGTACATTGCCATCTGATTGGATACTACTAACCTTACATATATGGTACCTAAACGTGACTACTTGACTATTCTCCTACAAATATACTGATATAGTAGATAGTGGCCTCATTTACTATTGCAAACCCGACATGTTTCGTCGGGTTGTGCGCCAGAATCTGTTGCATTGCGCCAGAAATTCTGTCTGCGCCAGATTTTGCACCAGAATTTAAAAATCCCAACTAACTCTCCATTTTGCTAAGAGAACCCGAAAAAAGGGGTGTGGTCTCCAAAAAGGGCATGGTCTCCTGACATTGTCACAAAAAAAACAACATATTTTCTAAGGTTTCCACATAAAATGTGGTGGATTTGAGCCGAGGAAAACCTGATAGATCAGAACAGGTGTTAAAGAAATCAGAATTCTGCTGCGCTGTGCACATAGCAGAATTTCCGCAGCAGAAACATTAATATCAATGGGACTCTGCTGCTGCAGACTTTCCCAAATGCGGATTTCCACATGGAAATTACATCCTGTGAACACACCCTTACACTTGTAAAGATCTTCTAATTTAAAGGGGTTATGTAGGAATAGAAAAAGAAGCAAATTTCTTAAAAAAATAAAAATAAAAAAAACTGCTGAAAGAAATTCAGCAAGTTTTTTTCTGTTCCTGGATATCCCCTTTAACCACTGTTACCTGCAGTCCTATGTAACACCACAGATAACACAGTAATAACTCTCTGAGTACAGATAATGTAGTAGATGTGACCTGCAGTCCTATGTAACACCACAGATAACACAATGATAACTCTCTGAGTAAAGATAATGTATAGATGTGGCCTGCAGTCCTATGTAACACCACAGATAACAGTGATATCTCTCTGAGTACAGATAATGTATAGATGTGACCTGCAGTCCTATGTAACACCACAGATAACAGTGATATCTCTCTGAGTACAGATAATGTATAGATGTGACCTGCAGTCCTATGTAATACCACAGATAACAGTGATAACTCTCTGAGTACAGATAATGTAGTAGATGTGACCTGCAGTCCTATGTAACACCACAGATAACACAATGATAACTCTCTGAGTAAAGATAATGTATAGATGTGGCCTGCAGTCCTATGTAACACCACAGATAACACAGTGATAACTCTCTGAGTACAGATAATGTATAGATGTATCCTGCAGTCCTATGTAACACCATATATAACACAGTGATAACTCTCTGAGTACAGATAATGTATAGATGTATCCTGCAGTCCTATGTAACACCATATATAACACAGTGATAACTCTCTGAGTACAGATAATGTATAGATGTGACCTGCAGTCCTATGTAACACCACAGATAACACAGTGATAACTCTCTGAGTACAGATAATGTAGTAGATGTGACCTGCAGTCCTATGTAACACCACAGATAACAGTGATAGCTCTCTGAGTACAGATAATGTATAGATGTGACCTGCAGTCCTATGTAACACCACAGATAACAGTGATAACTCTCGGAGTACAGATAATGTAGTAGGTGTGACCTGCAGTCCTATGTAACACAAGGTGTTATGAGTTGCACCTTGCGCTCCTGTACAGATGTAGCAGAGCTGATTCTGTATGTAAATGTATTCTGCAGAGTCTGATCTGGTTGCGGAGGAATCCTCAGGCAGCGCTTTGCAGGAGAACAATAAACCCGCAAGTATTAGGAGGAGGAGACGGCCCCACAGCCGCATCCCTGGTGATCACCTGACCAAACATGGCTCCCCGCTGGATTCTGGGAAAATGGGCCTTGATGCAAAGCAGGAGCACATAGGTAACGTCCATTATGTAGAGTGGAGCTTAGTCGGGCCCTGTATATGCCATGAGGTTAGTGGGGGCACACAGCTACCTCCTTGTATATGTTTTATATATTTCCTTTATTTCAGGGAGAAGAAGAGACCATGGCCGTAGAAACTCCATTATTGTCTTTGTAATGAGTGTCCTGTAAGTACCCGGACTGTGATATTGGGCCTCAATGACCACCTGGGCTCTGTTTGTGGCTATACTGATTTCTATTGAAGTCTATGGAGACTTATAGGTCACTGTTATTTTAGTCAATGTTAGTCCTGATATAACTCGGGATCAGTACAGGATAAGTAATGTAATGTATATACACAGTGACCTCACCAGCAGAATAGTGAGTACAGCTCTGGAGTATAATACAGGATATAACTCAGGATCAGTACAGGATAAGTAATGTAATGTATATACACAGTGACCTCACCAGCAGAATAGTGAGTACAGCTCTGGAGTATAATACAGGATATAACTCAGGATCAGTACAGGATAAGTAATGTAATGTATGTACACAGTGACCTCACCAGCAGAATAGTGTGTACAGCTCTGGAGTATAATACAGGATATAAATCGAGATTTTCCTAGCTACCGTGACGGAAAATCTAAGTTATATGAAGACAGGAGGCGAGTATCTTGCATTAAACCTTTCTTTTTAATGCCCATAGCAGAAAAATTACAGAGAATTTATTTCATTAACATTAGAAAAATTTTCATTAAAACTACAACTCCCAGCAGCCCCTGGACTCCCCTCCCCTGGGTCGGAGACCCTATATAAGGGGCTGGCTGGACCTCCTCTTCCTCTTTCTTTCGTGTGAACTTCGGAACAGCGCACGACATCTTGATACCCCGGATACACTCAGACGGCAAACGAATTCCATCTCCGGAACTAGACGTCAGGGCCAACTGGGCCCCCAGCAACTGTGTTTCAACTGGAACAAAACAGAACAGCTGTCACTCAGGGACTTCTCATACTCTGCTGCGTAGATGCAGGATCCGCTCTTCAATATCCTGAAACGAGAAAACACACCGTAACAGGGTGGGAAGGGAGGGAAGATACTCGCCTCCTGTCTTCATATAACTTAGATTTTCCGTCACGGTAGCTAGGAAAATCCCGATTTATATATCAGACAGGAGGCTCATATCTTGCAAGTTTAAAGCTAAACAAGTTTAATCAGGAAATATGCGAACATACATGTTCATAGGACAGACACAGAAACGTGTTCCTGCGGCCGAAAATAGAACTACCTAAAGGTCGACTCAGACGACCAATCAGCAGCTAATAAAAGGTCCGAGAGTGAACCCCCTGACGTGACCACCTTAGTGGCCATCGCCCCTCTAGAAGAGTGGGCACCAAAAAGAGAAACTTCAATACCAGCCAAATCCATGGCTGCCCTCACCCACCTGGCTAAGGTAGCCGAGGTTACCGGAAGATGAGGCTTGACATAGGAAACTAATAATTGACTATAAGCAACAGACCGCAATTGTGCAGTCCGCTCCTCATACCGTTGCAGACATCGCACCACACAAAGGCGCGGATGATCAGGAAAGAAGGGATAGAAGACTGTTTGAAGTCTCGTCTTAGTTCTGCGAACCACAGAAAACCGTACCCCATCAGGCGAAAATTGTCGCCTGGTAACATCCAATGCTTTTACATCCGATACCCTTTTTATGGATTCTAAGCATAAAAGGGTTGTAAGTTTAAAAGATAAGTGTTTCAAGGAAAGGACATCATTGTCCTCCCAAGCGGAAAAAAGTTCTAGTACACGGGAGACATTCCAAGTCGACTGGTATCTAGGACGAGGGGGACGTTTAAATTTTACTCCCCTTAAAAGCCTACATACCAGAGGATGTTTACCTACAGGTAACGCATCTACTGGACAATGATATGCCGATATGGCAGAATGATAGACATTCAGCGAACTATAGGATTTGCCAGACTCAAAAGAGTCCGCTAAATAATTCACTACGACTGAAACAGGTGCTTGAACGGCATCAATTTGCCGTTGATCACACCAACGAACCCACAGGGCCCAGGCAGATCGATATGCCGATCTAGTCCCTGGGGCCCAGGCCAAGGCGAGAAGGTCTCTAGCCGATTGTGAAAGATCGCCACCGGCGTCAGGGATCCCGAAACCAACCACGCTAGGAGTGGAAGATTGCCGTCCAACATGAGAGGGTGACAACCCTTGATCGGGTTCGAGAGAAGTTGAGGTGAGTGGGGAATCAATCGCGGATAATCGATCGCCATCCCCAGCAGTAGGGGAAATCACGGTTGCGTTGGCCACCAAGGGGTGATCAGCACGACCGTTGCCCTCTGACTCGCTACTTGGAGAAGGGTTCTGGTAATCAAATTGAACGGAGGAAACGCATAATGTGTCCCCCGTGACCAAATCTGACTGAACGCGTCTACTGCTGACGCTTCCGGATCCGGCCTCCAGCTGTAAAAACGGGGTAGTTGCCGGTTGAGACGAGAGGCAAAAAGGTCCGTATGTAATGGACCCCAAAGGTCTCGTAATGCCAGAAATATCGGACGGTCCAGCGACCAGTCGCTGGAATCTGTCAGGTAGCGCGAATTCCAATCCGCCACAGTATTGGATATCCCGGGGAGATATTCCGCCACTGGAAAGATATTCCGGGACAGACAAAAGTGCCAAAATTCGGACGCGATGTCCGCCAGCACTTTGGACCTCGTGCCCCCAAGGCGGTTGACATACTGAACTGCTGCCACGTTGTCCATACGCAAAAGCACACACTTGTTGGAAGTGTGAGAGAGAAAACTCCTGATAGCAAAGAATGCCGCCAGGAGTTCTAAAGCATTGATATGGAGGAGAGATTCCTCTACGGACCATCTCCCTCCGGTAGTGTCTAGCCCGCAACCAGCACCCCAACCTTGGCGACTCGCATCGAATTCTAGAATAACGTCCGGGCAGGAGTTGAAAATTGTTCTGCCGTTCCATTCGACGGCGTGGCGAAGCCACCACAACAGTTCCTTTACAGACTCCGGACAGAGGGGAACCTTGTCCGCATATCTGAGACCCTGGCGAAGATGGAGGGTCTTGAGTCTTTGCAGGGCTCGATAGTGGAGTGGAGCCGGAAAAATTGCTTGAATAGAGGCCGACAACAGGCCGACTATGCGAGCAATCATACGCAAGGATACCTGACCCTTGCGTAACGTTGCCCTGATTTCTTTGCGGATCAGGGCTAATTTCGATTTTGGTAACAGCAGGATGGCTCTCTTGGTATCCACTAGGAAACCCAGGAATTCCATCTCTTGCGAGGGTATCAGCACCGATTTTTTTGTGATTGATGAGGAAACCAAGTTCCTCTATCAACGAAATTGCCCACTGGCTGTGTAGCCAGGCCTGCGTTCTGGAACGTGCCATAATGAGTAGGTCGTCCAGATAGATGATAAGGCGAACGCCTCTGCTCCGAAGAACAGCCATCACTGGTTTGAGCAGTTTGGTGAAACACCAAGGGGCAGAGGACAATTCGAACGGAAGGCAGGTGAACTTCCACATTCGGTCCCTCCACAGAAACCTTAGGAAAGGTTGGGAGGTATGGTGTATGGGAACGGTCAGATACGCGTCCTTCAGGTCGATTTTCACTAGCCAGTCCCCTGGCCAGAGAAGATCGCGTAATAGATGGATTCCCTCCATTTTGAAATGGCGGTAAACCACATGTTGGTTGAGGTCCCTCAGGTTGATCACTGGGCGATAGCTGCCATCTTTCTTCTTCACTAAGAAGATGTTGCTGACAAATCCGGGTGATAAGGGGTCTACCTCCAGCACCGCTCCTTTGGACAAAAGCTCTTGGAGCTCGTTGTCTATGAGCTCCATGTTTTGAGTAGAGAACCGAATGGGTTGAGGTACAACATTCAGATCGGGAAGAGATTGGAACTCTATCCGGTATCCGGTTACCGTATTGAGGATCCACACGTCTGCCGTAATCGTGGACCAGACGTGGGAAAAATAAGTCAGTCTGCCCCCCACTAATGTGTGTGGAATCGAAAGTGGGAATGTACTCACCGGTCGGTGGCCGAGATCTAGGGAATCCGCGACCTCCACGTCCCCTCCAGGGTCGTCCTCGAGGAGGGAAAAATGGCGCCGGTTGAGCCACGGGTAGGGCATATTGTTGCTGAGCAGGAGTGAACTGCTGGTTTGGTGGTCTTGTATAGGGCCTATATTGGTTAGTGCGGCCGGCAGATCGCCCTCTGCCTCTACCGGCCTTGCCAAAAACCTTGGTCGGTTGACCGGTCTTTTTCAATGAGGTTTGCGCCTTATCCAGGCTGGAGAAAAGGCTCACAAATTTATTGATGTTTTTAATAAGGTCTTCCCCAAAAAGGAGACCTTCAGCAGAAGGGCCTGGTTCATTCTCCGCTAAATGGCTCAGCTGGGGTTCCAGCTTCATGAGGATTGAGCGACGGCGCTCCACTGAACAGGTCGTGTTCGCGTTGCCCAGCATACAAACAGCACGTTGGGCCCATCCCCTGAGTTGCGATAGGTCAACCGGTTGGGCCGAAGAGGCCGCCTGCTCCGACAGATTTAAAATCTTTGTGAGCGGACCCAGGACATCTAAGATGCGGTCTTGGATCGCCTTAAACGACCGCTCAATTCCTTTCTTAGAATATTTACCAGACCGCGTTAAATATTTGAGAAGCACCGGGTCTATTTCTGGGGTGACCGCAACTTTCTTGGCTATATATGGCCTGGGACATTCAGCACGCAATTTATTGCGATTCACTCGGTCCAAAGACCGTCTAGACCAATACTCAATGTATTGCGCTACATGAGGTAGTGGCGCCCAATCACCTGAGCGTGGGTGCGTAATTTCATCAGGGTTGAACAATGGTTGGCCCTGAGAGTCTAATATGGCTTCATTTGGCACCTCAGTGCTGGCGACATGCTGGTCCGCCGTGAACCCCGCATCCTCATCATCATCAAAATCGGAGTCTGTGACCTCGGCATTGTCAGACTCGCCGGAAGACTCGTCAGATGTCTCGAATGAGTCCGGCTTAGCCCGCCTGGCGGACTTCTGCCCTTTTTTGTTCTCCTTGGGGCCCAAGGGTCGAGAGAGGTCAGGGAGGTTCGGGGTGCGGCAGGCCGGGTCAGGTCCTGCCTGGGGCACATTATAAACTTCCCCTGCCGGGGAGTCTGATTGCACATTCAAGTGCTTACGTTTGTGAGACACCTTACCCCTACCGGGGGCGTCTGCAGAAGTGGATGGTAGGAGTATATCATTGCGTGCATTAGCAGCTAAAGCCGCTTGTATGGACTTGTTAATCATGTCCTGGATCTGGACTGTGGACATGAGGTGGGAGGCACCCAGTTCCACAGCCTCACTAGTCAGACCAGTGAGGCCAGACAATGGCATGGCGTTATTATCATTAGCTATAATATAATCTGATAAGACAAGAAAGCTAGTCTATGGAAAATGTCCAGAAAATGACCACTGTACTAAGGGGCTGAAAGCACAGGATTCACACCCTATTAAGGACAAACAGAATACCGCTATGGAGACCACACAAGACCAAGCTGTTGCTCCTCTCACCGCTCGCTGCAACACTGGCGATGGTGAGAGGAGGAGGGAACAGCAAGCAGAACCCTCAGCCGTAGTATCGCGAGACTACGGCCTAGAGCGCTGTGATAGGACGCGCTGGGTCTCGAAGGCGTGTCGCAGGGAGCGCGTCACTAGGCCGCGCCCCTCCGACGTCAGCAAGCCCGCGAAGCGCGGCGCGTGCGGGAAGAAGATAGAAGGCGCTTCTGTGGTAAACTAAAATGGCGCCTGCAAGAACTAAACAGTGAGTATAAATACAGCCCGAGATAGGGAAAAGGGAGGAATTCCGAACCCGTTAGAAACGGATAACGGAGGATAGATGTAAGAGCAAGAAAATAATGAATAGTAAGAAATGGTAAGAAATAATAATAGAAATAATAATAGAAATAATAAGAAAAGATATGTGAAACAAGAAGTTCTCTCAAAGAGACGGGTGAACAGTTGTAAAAACTGCCACCCTAAGAATAAAATTCACACAATATGTAAACATGCATAAGAAATATAGAAGACAATACTTATCTGCCATGAGCAGAAAGAAAGAGGAAGAGGAGGTCCAGCCAGCCCCTTATAGGGTCTCCGTCCCAGGGGAGGGGATTCCAAGGGCTGCTGGGAGTTGTAGTTTTAATGAAATTTTTTCTAATGTTAGTGAAATAAATTCTCTGTAATTTTTCTGCTATGGGCATTAAAAAGAAAGGTTTAATGCAAGATACTCGCCTCCTGTCTGATATATAACTCAGGATCAGTAATGTATGTACACAGTGAGTACTGGAAGTATTTGCAGGGTTTTTGGTGCTGATATGTATCTCTGAACTATTAATATGTCCAGTCTTGCTGTGGATGATGGGTAACATTTCTTCTTCCTCCCTTCAGTCTGGCCATGCTGGTTCTGCTCAACATCACTCTGTTCATTAAGTTGTCCAAGATAGAACACGCTGCCCAGTCCTTCTACCACATCCACCAGGAGAGGTCAGGCAGGTGAGTAAATCCATCCAGGGGCAAACATGGAATATGAATATTTGTATTGAGCTTCTTGTAGGGCGGCTCAATGTGAAGCCTTCAGGTCATCCGGGCTGTCACTTATTCTCACTATTACCTGATATTTTCCAGGTTCCATTCCAGTGTGGGAGAAGACGCTCCGAGCAGGAGAAGTCCGGGGGTGGCACTGAAAGGCGTCCTGAAGGAGTCCATCACTACACTAGAACAGGTACCAACTATGGGGTAGATTCCCCAAAGTAGGCTGGGTTCACAACACGTTTTTGCAGTACAGTTCCCGTATACTTTTTAAACTTGAAAACCGTACGGAACCGTATTGAAAACCGTATGCATTGACTCTCCAATGAAAACCGTACGCCAAACAATGCATCCGGTTTTGTCCATCTTGTACGGTTTTGTCCTTTTTTTTTTTTCCCCCGTAGTCTACCACGGTTTTTGGTCCGGGTGAAAAACCATATTGAAACGTATACGATTTTTTAAAACATGGGAGTTGATAGGAACCGTAGAGAACTGTATGTACATGTGGTTCCATACGGTTTTCACCATACAGTTTTTTACTTTGCACTGTTTTTTTTTCTTGGAATTTCAATCAAACAAGTAAAACTTTATTCATAATGGAGTGAAAAGTTAAAAACGTATATGTTTTTTTTCCTATAAAAATGGGTGCATCTGGACATTTTTCAAACCGTATACGGATTAACATTTGTAAACATGTTTTGATACAGTTTAGTCCGGTTTTAAGGAATCAGTTTTTTAATCAAAAACCTGATACGGAAACTGTACTGCAAAAACGTGGTGTGAATGCACCCTAATACAGGTTTTACTACCGATTACATCTTGGTTACAGTAATGTGGTGACACTGGGTGTTGGTGGAAATACCTGATCACTTCGTGATGCCAGGACACCGTTATTCTATACACGGTCCGAGGTTGGGGACAGCTTCTTCTGGGCCAGACATGGGGAGTAAATGAACACACGGACGTCAGGTTACAGATAACTGTCTTTAATGAGCTGGTGCAGATGGTAATACACATACAGCCGGCTTTAGGTGAGAGAGTGCAGCCTCTAACCCATTGGAAGCCCTGTTGCCTTGCTGAGACTTGTGGTGCATACACCAAACAGATTAATACTGACTTGTGAGATGGAGGAATGAATCCTGGTAGCTAGGGGTCCTGTCAAGGTACTGAAGACCATTCCGCAGGGGCGTGAATTTCCTCCTTGTGAGTAATCCTTGCAGGATGACCAGAGAGATTAAACTTGTAGTAGGCCTCTCCTCGGAGCACACGACACACAGCACAACTGAGCTAAGCTGCTGCTTAGGAGCCACACTGGGGTGAAATGAAAAACTTCTCCCACCACTACACTTTACAGGGGAGGCTTTTGGGGTTCTCATTGGCAGGCAAGGTCACATGGGGTACACTGCTCTCAATTAACCCGTTAAGGACCCTTGACATACGCGTACGTCATGACACCCTGGTACTTATGGACCCATGACGTACGTGTACGTTATGGAGAATTCTGGTCCCTGCTGCCCGACGCCTGCTGAAATCATTCATCCCCCATGTCGGCGATCGCCGCAAATCGCAGGTGAATTTGAATGGGGTCACATGTGGGGGGGTCCACTGTTCTGGCACCACGGGGGGCTTTGTAAACGCACATGACCCCTGACTACCATTCCGAACGAGTTCTCTTTCCAAAAGCTCAATGGCGCTCCTCCTCTTCTGAGCATTGTAGTGCGCCAGCAGAGCATTTTACGTCCACACATGGGGTATTTCCATACTCAGAAGAAATGGGGTTACAAATTTTGGGGGTCACTTTCTATTACCCCTTGTAAAAATGTAAATTTTGGGGAAAAAAATGCATTTTTTTCATTTACACATCCAACAGTAACAAAAAGTCGTCAAACACCTGTGGGGTGTTAAGGCTCACTGGACTCCTTGTTACTTTCCTTGAGGGGTGTAGTTTCCAAAATAGTATGCCATGTAGTTTTTTTTATTTATTTTTTTTTTTTGCTGTTCTGGCATCATAGGGGCTTCCTAAATGCGACATGCCCCCCAAAAACCATTTCAGCAAAATTTGCTTTCCAAAAGCCAAATGTGATTCCTTCTCTTCTGAGCATTGTAGTGCGCCAGCAGAGCACTTGACGTCCGCACATGGGGTATTTCCATACTCAGAAGAGATGGGGTTTCAAATTTTGGGGGGCTTTTTCTCATATTATCCCTTGTAAAAATTAAAAATTTGGGGGAAAACTAGCATTTTAGTGAAAAAAAATTAAAATAATAATTTACACATCCAAATTTAACGAAAAGTCGTCAAACACCTGTGGGGTTCACTGTACCCCTTATGTTCCTCGAGGGGTGTAGTTTCCAAAATAGTATGCCATGTGGTTTTTTTTTTTTTATTTAGTTTTTTTTTTTTTGCTTTTCTGGCACCATAGGGGCTTCTTAAATGTGACATGCCCCCCAAAAACATTTTCAGAAAAACCTCACTCTCCAAAATCCCACTGTCACTCACTCCTTCCCTTCTCAGCCCTCTAGTGCACCCACAGAGCACTTGACATACACATATGAGGTATTTCCTTACTCAAGAGTAATTGGGTTACAAATTTTAGGAACATTTCTCTCCTTTTACCCCTTGTAAAAATGCAAAAAAAAAAATGGGTCTACAAGAACATGCGAATGTAAGAAAGGAAGATTTAGAATTTTCTCCAATTTGCTGCTATTCCTGTGAAACACCTAAAGGGTTAACAAACCTTTTAAATGTCCTTTTTGAATACTTTGGGGGGTGCAGTTTTTATAATGGGGTCATATGTGGGGTATTTCTAATAAGAAGGCCCTTCAAATCCACTTCAAAACTGAACTGGTCCCTGAAAAATTTCGATTTTTGAAAATTTTGTGAAAAATAGGAAAATTGCTGCTGAACTTTGAAGCCTCTGGTGTCTTCCAAAAGTAAAAACATGTAAATGTTATGATGCAAACATAAAGTAGACATATTAAATATGTGAATCAATATATCATTTATTTGGAATATTCATTTTCCTTATGAGCAGAGAGCTTCAAAGTAAAAAAAAAAAAAAAAAAAAAAAATTCCAATTTTTTCATCATATTTTGGAATTTTTCACCAAGAAACGATGCAAGTATCGACAAAATGTTACCACTAATATAAAGTAGAATATGTCACGAAAAAACAATCTCGGAATCAGAATGAAAGGTAAAAGCATCCCAGAGTTATTAATGCTTAAAGTGACAGTGGTCAGATGTGCAAAAAAATGGCCATGTCCTACAGTGAAAATTGGCTGGGTCCTTAAGGGGTTAAGGGTACAAACACCTATAAAACATATATATACACATAACAGAATTAATTTAAGAAAATATATTCTGACAGAATTGATTTTAATGGTAGAACTCCGGTGGGTCCAACACCTTGTGCTGCCCGAGACAGTCCAAAGCCACAGGACAGCTATTGGTGCTGGGACACCACAGACATATAGTTCTAAGCTGTGCTGGTGTCTATTATGGGTTGTCACCCAGCTTTACAAAGGTCCGGAATGGCAAATCTGAGTTGATGTTCAGGAGAAGAGCAGAATTAGCTGACATTGAAGCTTTGTTGGTTGTTGCTCAGATTTCCGGAAAAGGGAACTAAGAAATCCTTTCACCATTAAAGTAACATGAGCAGCTTAGGCTTACATTAACCCCTTAATGACAAAGCCCATTTTCACCTCAAGGACCAGGCCAATTTTATTTTAGCGTTTTCGTTTTTTCCTCCTCGCCTTCTAAAATCCATAACTCCTTTATATTTCCATCTACGGACCCATATAAGGGCTTGTTTTTTGTGTGACCAATTGTACTTTGTAATGAAACCTCTCATTTTACCATAAAATGTACGGCGAACCCCCCCCCAAAAAAATTTTTAGGGAGGAAATTTACATGAAAACCAAAATGTTGCACATTTTGGAGGGTTTTGTTTTCACGCTGTACACTTTACGGTAAAAATGATACTGTTATAATTTTGTACCGCTTAAAAAAAAAAAAAAAATCAAAAACTTTTTGTGCAAAATCATTAATCTAAAATCGCTCCCTATTTTGACCACCTATAACTTCTTCATTTTTCCGTATATAGGGCGGTATGAGGGCTCATTTTTTGCACCGTCATTTGTACTTTTATTAGATACCTAATTTTTTAGATGGCGGATGTCGGCCATTACCGGCGGGTCCCCGGCTGCTGCTAGCAGCCGAAAGCTGCCGTGTATGACGCGAGCACCCTTCCGATGCTCGCGGTCATACACAGGGCATAAATGTGTGTCCTGGTGCAGGAAGTCCCGCCAAACCAGGACGTACATTTACGCCCATGGTCGTTAAAGGGGTACTCCGGTGGAAAACTTTTTTTTTTTTTTTTTAATCAACTGGTGCCAGAAAGTTAAACAGATCTGTAAATTACTTCTATTTAAAAATCTTAATCCTTCCAGTACTAATTAGCTGCTGAATACTAGAGTGGAAAATTATTTTAGTTTTGGAACACAGAGCTCTCTGCTGACATAACGAGCACAGTGCTCTCTGCTGACATCTGTCCATTTTAAGAAATGTCCAGAGTAGGAGAAAATCCCCATAGCAAACATATGCAGCTCTGGACAGTTCCTAAAATGGACAGAGATGTCAGCAGAGAGCACTGTGGTCATGATGTCAGCAGAGAGCACTGTGTTCCAAAACGAAAATAATTTCCTCTGTAGTATTCAGCAGCTAAGAAGTACTGGAATGATTAAGATTTTTTAATACATGTAATTTACAAATCTGTTTAACTTTCTGGCACCAGTGGATTTAAAAAAAATAAATAAATAAATAAATAAATTAAATAAAAAATGTTTTCCACCGGAGTATCCCATTTAAAGGAGAAATGCGGCACAAAACTTTTTCCCTGTGACCCCACCAGCAGAATAGTGAGTACAGCTCTGGAGTATAATACAGGATATAACTCAGGATCAGTATAGGATAAGTAATGTAATGTATGTACACAGTGACCTCACCAGCAGAATAGTGAGTACAGCTCTGGTGTATAATATAGGATATAACTCAGGATCAGTACAGGATAAGTAATGTAATGTATGTACACAGTGACCTCACCAGCAGAATAGTGAGTACAGCTCTGGGGTATAATACAGGGTATAACTCAGGATCAGTACAGGATAAGTAATGTAATGTATGTACACAGTGTCCTCACCAGCAGAATAGTGAGTACAGCTCTGGGGTATAATACAGGATATAACTCAGGATCAGTACAGGATAAGTAATGTAATGTATGTACACAGTGACCTCACCAGCAGAATAGTGAGTACAGCTCTGGAGTATAATACAGGATATAACTCAGGATCAGTACAGGATAAGTAATGTAATGTATGTACACAGTGACCTCACCAGCAGAATAGTGAGTACAGCTCTGGAGTATAATACAGGATATAACTCAGGATCAGTACAGGATAAGTAATGTAATGTATGTACACAGTGACCTCACCAGCAGAATAGTGAGTGCAGCTCTGGAGTATAATACAGGATATAACTCAGGATCAGTACAGGATAAGTAATGTAATGTATGTACACAGTGACCTCACCAGCAGAATAGTGAGTGCAGCTCTGGAGTATAATACAGGATATAACTCAGGATCAGTACAGGATAAGTAATGTAATGTATGTACACAGTGACCTCACCAGCAGAATAGTGAGTACAGCTCTGGAGTATAATACAGGATATAACTCAGGATCAGTACAGGATAAGTAATGTAATGTATGTACACAGTGATCTCACCAGCAGAATAGTGAGTACAGCTCTGGAGTATAATACAGGATATAACTCAGGATCAGTACAGGATAAGTAATGTAATGTATGTACACAGTGACCTCACCAGCAGAATAGTGAGTACAGCTCTGGAGTATAATACAGGATATAACTCAGGATCAGTACAGGATAAGTAATGTAATGTATGTACACAGTGACCTCACCAGCAGAATAGTGAGTGCAGCTCTGGAGTATAATACAGGATATAACTCAGGATCAGTACAGGATAAGTAATGTAATGTATGTACACAGTGACCTCACCAGCAGAATAGTGAGTGCAGCTCTGGAGTATAATACAGGATATAACTCAGGATCAGTACAGGATAAGTAATGTAATGTATGTACACAGTGACCTCACCAGCAGAATAGTGAGTACAGCTCTGGAGTATAATACAGGATATAACTCAGGATCAGTACAGGATAAGTAATGTAATGTATGTACACAGTGATCTCACCAGCAGAATAGTGAGTACAGCTCTGGAGTATAATACAGGATATAACTCAGGATCAGTACAGGATAAGTAATGTAATGTATGTACACAGTGATCTCACCAGCAGAATAGTGAGTACAGCTCTGGAGTATAATACAGGATATAACTCAGGATCAGTACAGGATAAGTAATGTAATGTATGTATACAGTGACCTCACCAGCAGAATAGTGAGTACAGCTCTAGAGTATAATACAGGATATAACTCAGGATCAGTACAGGATAAGTAATGTAATGAATGTACACAGTGACCTCACCAGCAGAATAGTGAGTACAGCTCTGGGGTATAATACAGGATATAACTCAGGATCAGTACAGGATAAGTAATGTAATGTATGTACACAGTGACCTCACCAGCAGAATAGTGAGTACTGCTCTGGAGTATAATACAGGATATAACTCTGGATCAGTAGAGGATAAGTAGTGATTTAATTGCAATCAGTATGACCCATGGCTGCC
>NC_079190.1:512942112-512952112 GCF_029499605.1 Hyla sarda | reverse complement strand
AGTATCAGGTGTATATTATAGGGGGTGTATAGTATCAGGTATATATTATAGGGGGTGTATAGTATCAGGTGTATATTATAGGGGTGTATAGTATCAGGTGTATATTATAGGGGGTGTATATTATCAGGTGTATATTATAGGGGGTGTATAGTGTCAGGTATATGTTATAGGGGGTGTATATTATAGGGGGTGTATAGTATCAGGTGTATATTATAGGGGGTGTATAGTATCAGGTGTATGTTATAGGGGTGTATAGTATCAGGTGTATATTATAGGGGGTGTATATTATAGGGGGTGTATATTATAGGGGGTGTATAGTATCAGGTGTATATTATAGGGGGTGTATAGTATCAGGTGTATATTATAGGGGGTGTATAGTATCAGGTGTATATTATAGGGGGTGTATAGTATCAGGTGTATATTATAGGGGGTGTATAGTATCAGGTGTATATTATAGGGGGTGTATAGTATCAGGTGTATATTATAGGGGGGTGTATAGTATCAGGTGTATATTATAGGGGGGTGTATAGTATCAGGTGTATATTATAGGGGGTGTATAGTATCAGGTGTATATTATAGGGGGTGTATAGTATCAGGTGTATATTATAGGGGGTGTATAGTATCAGGTGTATATTATAGGGGGTGTATAGTATCAGGTGTATATTATAGGGGGTGTATAGTATCAGGTGTATATTATAGGGGGTGTATAGTATCAGGTGTATATTATAGGGGGTGTATAGTATCAGGTGTATATTATAGGGGGTGTATGTTATAGGGGTGTATATTATAGGGGGTGTATAGTATCAGGTGTATATTATAGGGGGTGTATATTATAGGGGGTGTATAGTATCAGGTGTATATTATAGGGGGTGTATATTATATTATAGGGGGGTGTATAGTATCAGGTGTATATTATAGGGGGTGTATAGTATCAGGTGTATATTATAGGGGGTGTATAGTATCAGGTGTATATTATAGGGGGTGTATAGTATCAGGTGTATATTATAGGGGGTGTATATTATATTATAGGGGGGTGTATAGTATCAGGTGTATATTATAGGGGGTGTATAGTATCAGGTGTATATTATAGGGGTGTATATTATAGGGGGTGTATATTATAGGGGGTGTATATTATAGGGGTGTATATTATAGGGGGTGTATAGTATCAGGTGTATATTATAGGGGGTGTATATTATAGGGGTGTATATTATAGGGGGTGTATATTATAGGGGGTGTATAGTATCAGGTGTATATTATAGGGGGTGTATATTATAGGGGTGTATAGTATCAGGTGTATATTATAGGGGGTGTATAGTATCAGGTGTATAATATAGGGGGTGTATAGTATCAGGTGTATATTATAGGGGGTGTATATTATAGGGGGTGTATATTATAGGGGGTGTATAGTATCAGGTGTATATTATAGGGGGGTGTATAGTATAAGGTGTATATTATAGGGGTGTATAGTATCAGGTGTATATTATAGGGGGTGTATAGTATCAGGTGTATATTATAGGGGGTGTATAGTATCAGGTGTATATTATAGGGGGTGTATAGTATCAGGTGTATATTATAGGGGGTGTATAGTATAAGGTGTATATTATAGGGGGTGTATAGTATCAGGTGTATATTATAGGGGGTGTATATTATAGGGGTGTATATTATAGGGGGTGTATATTATAGGGGGTGTATAGTATCAGGTGTATATTATAGGGGGTGTATATTATAGGGGTGTATATTATAGGGGGTGTATAGTATCAGGTGTATATTATAGGGGGTGTATATTATAGGGGTGTATAGTATCAGGTGTATATTATAGGGGGTGTATAGTATCAGGTGTATATTATAGGGGGTGTATAGTATCAGGTGTATATTATAGGGGTGTATAGTATAAGGTGTATATTATAGGGGTGTATAGTATAAGGTGTATATTATAGGGGGTGTATAGTATCAGGTGTATATTATAGGGGGTGTATAGTATCAGGTGTATATTATAGGGGTGTATAGTATCAGGTGTATATTATAGGGGGTGTATAGTATCAGGTGTATATTATAGGAGGGTGTATAGTATCAGGTGTATATTATAGGGGTGTATAGTATAAGGTGTATATTATAGGGGGTGTATAGTATAAGGTGTATATTATAGGGGGTGTATAGTATCAGGTGTATATTATAGGGGTGTATAGTATCAGGTGTATATTATAGGGGGTGTATATTATAGGGGGTGTATATTATAGGGGTGTATATTATAGGGGGTGTATATTATAGGGGGTGTATAGTATCAGGTGTATATTATAGGGGGTGTATATTATAGGGGGTGTATATTATAGGGGGTGTATAGTATCAGGTGTATATTATAGGGGTGTATATTATAGGGGGTGTATATTATAGGGGGTGTATATTATAGGGGGTGTATATTATAGGGGTGTATAGTATCAGGTGTATATTATAGGGGGTGTATATTATAGGGGTGTATATTATAGGGGGTGTATATTATAGGGGGTGTATAGTATCAGGTGTATATTATAGGGGGTGTATATTATAGGGGTGTATATTATAGGGGGTGTATAATATAGGGGTGTATAGTATCAGGTGTATATTATAGGGGGTGTATATTATATTATAGGGGGGTGTGTAGTATCAGGTGTATATTATAGGGGGTGTATAGTATCAGGTGTATATTATAGGGGGTGTATAGTATCAGGTGTATATTATAGGGGGTGTATAGTATCAGGTGTATATTATAGGGGGTGTATAGTATAAGGTGTATATTATAGGGGTGTATAGTATCAGGTGTATATTATAGGGGGTGTATAGTATCAGGTGTATATTATAGGGGGTGTATAGTATCAGGTGTATATTATAGGGGGTGTATAGTATCAGGTGTATATTATAGGGGGGTGTATAGTATCAGGTGTATATTATAGGGGGGTGTATAGTATCAGGTGTATATTATAGGGGGTGTATAGTATCAGGTGTATATTATAGGGGGTGTATAGTATCAGGTGTATATTATAGGGGGTGTATAGTATCAGGTGTATATTATAGGGGGTGTATAGTATCAGGTGTATATTATAGGGGGTGTATATTATAGGGGTGTATATTATAGGGGGTGTATAGTATCAGGTGTATATTATAGGGGGTGTATATTATAGGGGGTGTATAGTATCAGGTGTATATTATAGGGGGTGTATATTATATTATAGGGGGGTGTATAGTATCAGGTGTATATTATAGGGGGTGTATAGTATCAGGTGTATATTATAGGGGGTGTATAGTATCAGGTGTATATTATAGGGGGTGTATATTATATTATAGGGGGGTGTATAGTATCAGGTGTATATTATAGGGGGTGTATAGTATCAGGTGTATATTATAGGGGTGTATATTATAGGGGGTGTATATTATAGGGGGTGTATATTATAGGGGTGTATATTATAGGGGGTGTATAGTATCAGGTGTATATTATAGGGGGTGTATATTATAGGGGGTGTATATTATAGGGGGTGTATAGTATCAGGTGTATATTATAGGGGGTGTATATTATAGGGGTGTATAGTATCAGGTGTATATTATAGGGGGTGTATAGTATCAGGTGTATAATATAGGGGGTGTATAGTATCAGGTGTATATTATAGGGGGTGTATATTATAGGGGGTGTATAGTATAAGGTGTATATTATAGGGGTGTATAGTATCAGGTGTATATTATAGGGGGTGTATAGTATCAGGTGTATATTATAGGGGGTGTATAGTATCAGGTGTATATTATAGGGGGTGTATAGTATCAGGTGTATATTATAGGGGGTGTATATTATAGGGGTGTATATTATAGGGGGTGTATATTATAGGGGGTGTATAGTATCAGGTGTATATTATAGGGGGTGTATATTATAGGGGTGTATATTATAGGGGGTGTATAGTATCAGGTGTATATTATAGGGGGTGTATATTATAGGGGTGTATAGTATCAGGTGTATATTATAGGGGGTGTATAGTATCAGGTGTATATTATAGGGGGTGTATAGTATCAGGTGTATATTATAGGGGTGTATAGTATAAGGTGTATATTATAGGGGTGTATAGTATAAGGTGTATATTATAGGGGGTGTATAGTATCAGGTGTATATTATAGGGGGTGTATAGTATCAGGTGTATATTATAGGGGGTGTATAGTATCAGGTGTATATTATAGGGGTGTATAGTATCAGGTGTATATTATAGGGGGTGTATAGTATCAGGTGTATATTATAGGAGGGTGTATAGTATCAGGTGTATATTATAGGGGTGTATAGTATAAGGTGTATATTATAGGGGGTGTATAGTATAAGGTGTATATTATAGGGGGTGTATAGTATCAGGTGTATATTATAGGGGTGTATAGTATCAGGTGTATATTATAGGGGGTGTATATTATAGGGGGTGTATATTATAGGGGTGTATATTATAGGGGGTGTATATTATAGGGGGTGTATAGTATCAGGTGTATATTATAGGGGGTGTATATTATAGGGGGTGTATATTATAGGGGGTGTATAGTATCAGGTGTATATTATAGGGGTGTATATTATAGGGGGTGTATATTATAGGGGGTGTATATTATAGGGGGTGTATATTATAGGGGTGTATAGTATCAGGTGTATATTATAGGGGGTGTATATTATAGGGGTGTATAATATAGGGGGTGTATATTATAGGGGGTGTATAGTATCAGGTGTATATTATAGGGGGTGTATATTATAGGGGTGTATATTATAGGGGGTGTATAATATAGGGGTGTATAGTATCAGGTGTATATTATAGGGGGTGTATATTATATTATAGGGGGGTGTGTAGTATCAGGTGTATATTATAGGGGGTGTATAGTATCAGGTGTATATTATAGGGGTGTATAGTATAAGGTGTATATTATAGGGGGTGTATAGTATCAGGTGTATATTATAGGGGGTGTATATTATAGGGGTGTATAGTATCAGGTGTATATTATAGGGGGTGTATAGTATCAGGTGTATATTATAGGGGGTGTATATTATAGGGGTGTATAGTATCAGGTGTATATTATAGGGGTGTATAGTATCAGGTGTATATTATAGGGGGTGTATATTATAGGGGTGTATAGTATCAGGTGTATATTATAGGGGGTGTATAGTATCAGGTGTATATTATAGGGGGTGTATAGTATCAGGTGTATATTATAGGGGTGTATAGTATAAGGTGTATATTATAGGGGGTGTATAGTATCAGGTGTATATTATAGGGGGTGTATAGTATCAGGTGTATATTATAGGGGGTGTATAGTATCAGGTGTATATTATAGGGGGTGTATAGTATCAGGTGTATATTATAGGGGGTGTATAGTATCAGGTGTATATTATAGGGGGTGTATAGTATCAGGTGTATATTATAGGGGGTGTATAGTATCAGGTGTATATTATAGGGGGTGTATATTATAGGGGTGTATATTATAGGGGGTGTATAGTATCAGGTGTATATTATAGGGGGTGTATATTATAGGGGTGTATATTATAGGGGGTGTATAATATAGGGGTGTATAGTATCAGGTGTATATTATAGGGGGTGTATATTATATTATAGGGGGGTGTATAGTATCAGGTGTATATTATAGGGGGTGTATAGTATCAGGTGTATATTATAGGGGGTGTATAGTATAAGGTGTATATTATAGGGGGTGTATAGTATCAGGTGTATATTATAGGGGGTGTATAGTATCAGGTGTATATTATAGGGGGTGTATAGTATCAGGTGTATATTATAGGGGGTGTATAGTATCAGGTGTATATTATAGGGGGGTGTATAGTATCAGGTGTATATTATAGGGGTGTATAGTATAAGGTGTATATTATAGGGGGTGTAAAGTATCAGGTGTATATTATAGGGGGTGTATAGTATCAGGTGTATATTATAGGGGGTGTATAGTATCAGGTGTATATTATAGGGGGTGTATAGTATCAGGTGTATATTATAGGGGGTGTATATTATAGGGGGTGTATATTATAGGGGTGTATATTATAGGAGGTGTATAGTATCAGGTGTATATTATAGGGGGTGTATATTATAGGGGGTGTATATTATAGGGGTGTATATTATAGGGGGTGTATATTATAGGGGGTGTATAGTATCAGGTGTATATTATAGGGGGTGTATATTATAGGGGTGTATATTATAGGGGGTGTATATTATAGGGGGTGTATAGTATCAGGTGTATATTATAGGGGGTGTATAGTATCAGGTGTATATTATAGGGGGTGTATATTATAGGGGGTGTATAGTATCAGGTGTATATTATAGGGGGTGTATAGTATCAGGTGTATATTATAGGGGGTGTATAGTATCAGGTGTATATTATAGGGGTGTATAGTATCAGGTGTATATTATAGGGGGTGTATATTATAGGGGGTGTATATTATAGGGGTGTATATTATAGGGGGTGTATATTATAGGGGGTGTATAGTATCAGGTGTATATTATAGGGGGTGTATATTATAGGGGTGTATATTATAGGGGGTGTATATTATAGGGGGTGTATAGTATCAGGTGTATATTATAGGGGGTGTATAGTATCAGGTGTATATTATAGGGGGTGTATATTATAGGGGGTGTATAGTATCAGGTGTATATTACAGGGGTGTATAGTATCAGGTGTATATTATAGGGGGTGTATAGTATCAGGTGTATATTACAGGGGGTGTATAGTATCAGGTGTATATTACAGGGGGTGTATAGTATCAGGTGTATATTACAGGGGGTGTATAGTATCAGGTGTATATTATAGGGGGTGTATAGTATCAGGTGTATATTATAGGGGGTGTATAGTATCAGGTGTATATTATAGGGGTGTATAGTATCAGGTGTATATTATAGGGGGTGTATAGTATCAGGTGTATATTATAGGGGGTGTATAGTATCAGGTGTATATTATAGGGGTGTATAGTATCAGGTGTATATTATAGGGGGTGTATAGTATCAGGTGTATATTATAGGGGGTGTATAGGATCAGGTGTATATTATAGGGGGGTGTATAGGATCAGGTGTATATTATAGGGGGGTGTATAGGATCAGGTGTATATTATAGGGGGTGTATAGTATCAGGTGTATATCATAGGGGGTGTATAGTATCAGGTGTATATCATAGGGGGTGTATAGTATCAGGTGTATATTATAGGGGGTGTATAGGATCAGGTGTATATTATAGGGGGTGTATAGGATCAGGTGTATATTATAGGGGGTGTATAGTATAAGGTGTATATTATAGGGGGTGTATAGTATCAGGTGTATATTATAGGGGGTGTATAGTATCAGGTGTATATTATTGGGGGTTTATAGTATCAGGTGTATATTATAGGGGGTGTATAGTATCAGGTGTATATTATAGGGGGTGTATAGTATCAGGTGTATATTATAGGGGTGTATAGTATAAGGTGTATATTATAGGGGGTGTATAGTATAAGGTGTATATTATAGGGGGTGTATATTATAGGGGTGTATAGTATCAGGTGTATATTATAGGGGGTGTATAGTATCAGGTGTATATTATAGGGGGTGTATAGTATCAGGTGTATATTATAGGGGGTGTATAGTATCAGGTGTATATTATAGGGGGTGTATAGTATCAGGTGTATATTAAAGGGGGTGTATAGTATCAGGTGTATATTATAGGGGGTGTATAGTATCAGGTGTATATTATAGGGGTATATAGTATCAGGTGTATATTATAGGGGGTGTATAGTATCAGGTGTATATTATAGGGGGTGTATAGTATCAGGTGTATATCATAGGGGGTGTATAGTATCAGGTGTATATCATAGGGGGTGTATAGGATCAGGTGTATATTATAGGGGGTGTATAGGATCAGGTGTATATTATAGGGGGTGTATAGGATCAGGTGTATATTATAGGGGGTGTATAGTATAAGGTGTATATTATAGGGGGTGTATAGTATCAGGTGTATATTATAGGGGGTGTATAGTATCAGGTGTATATTATAGGGGGTGTATAGTATCAGGTGTATATTATAGGGGGTGTATAGTATCAGGTGTATATTATAGGGGGTGTATAGGATCAGGTGTATATTATAGGGGGTGTATAGGATCAGGTGTATATTATAGGGGGTGTATAGTATCAGGTGTATATTATAGGGGGTGTATATTATAGGGGTGTATAGTATCAGGTGTATATTATAGGGGGTGTATAGTATCAGGTGTATAATATAGGGGGTGTATAGTATCAGGTGTATATTATAGGGGGTGTATATTATAGGGGTGTATAGTATCAGGTGTATATTATAGGGGGTGTATAGTATCAGGTATATATTATAGGGGGTGTATAGTATAAGGTGTATATTATAGGGGGTGTATAGTATCAGGTGTATATTATAGGGGGTGTATAGTACCAGGTGTATATTATAGGGGGTGTATAGGATCAGGTGTATATTATAGGGGGTGTATAGGATCAGGTGTATATTATAGGGGGTGTATAGTATAAGGTGTATATTATAGGGGGTGTATAGTATCAGGTATATATTATAGGGGGTGTATAGTATAAGGTGTATATTATAGGGGGTGTATAGTATCAGGTGTATATTATAGGGGTGTATAGTACCAGGTGTATATTATAGGGGGTGTATAGGATCAGGTGTATATTATAGGGGGTGTATAGGATCAGGTGTATATTATAGGGGGTGTATAGGATCAGGTGTATATTATAGGGGGTGTATAGGATCAGGTGTATATTATAGGGGGTGTATAGTATAAGGTGTATATTATAGGTGGTGTATAGTATCAGGTATATATTATAGGGGGTGTATAGTATAAGGTGTATATTATAGGGGGTGTATAGTATCAGGTGTATATTATAGGGGGGTGTATAGTATCAGGTGTATATTATAGGGGGGTGTATAGTATCAGGTGTATATTATAGGGGGTGTATAGTATCAGGTGTATATTATTGGGGGTTTATAGTATCAGGTGTATATTATAGGGGGTGTATATTATAGGGGGTGTATAGTATCAGGTGTATATTATAGGGGGTGTATATTATAGGGGTATATAATATCAGGTGTATATTATAGGGGGTGTATAGTATCAGGTGTATATTATAGGGGGTGTATAGTATCAGGTGTATATTATAGGGGGTGTATAATATAGGGGTGTATAGTATCAGGTGTATATTATAGGGGGTGTATAGTATCAGGTGTATATTATAGGGGGTGTATAGTATCAGGTGTATATTATAGGGGGTGTATAGTATCAGGTGTATATTATAGGGGGTGTATAGTATCAGGTGTATATTATAGGGGGTGTATAGTATCAGGTGTATATTATAGGAGGTGTATAGTATCAGGTGTATATTATAGGGGGTGTATAGTATCAGGTGTATATCATAGGGGGTGTATAGTATCAGGTGTATATTATAGGGGTGTATAGTATCAGGTGTATATTATAGGGGGTGTATAGTATCAGGTGTATATTATAGGGGGGTGTATATTATAGGGGGTGTATAGTATCAGGTGTATATTATAGGGGGTGTATAGTATCAGGTGTATACTATAGGGGGTGTATAGTATCAGGTGTATATTATAGGGGTGTATAGTATCAGGTGTATATTATAGGGGTGTATAGTATCAGGTGTATATTATAGGGGGTGTATAGTATCAGGTGTATATTATAGGGGGTGTATAGTATCAGGTGTATATTATAGGGGGTGTATAGTATCAGGTGTATATTATAGGAGGGTGTATAGTATCAGGTGTATATTATAGGGGGTGTATAGTATCAGGATGTATATTATAGGGGGTGTATAGTATCAGGTGTATATTATAGGGGGTGTATAGTATCAGGTATATATTATAGGGGGTGTATAGTATCAGGTGTATATTATAGGGGGTGTATAGTATCAGGTGTATATTATAGGGGGTGTATAGTATCAGGGTGTATATTATAGGGGGGTGTATAGTATCAGGTGTATATTATAGGGGGGTGTAT